>NC_142580.1:14512083-14817812 GCF_041283825.1 Pyrus communis
AATTATAATTATAATGAAATATAATTAATACATTAAAATTAGGAAGAAAAAGAGAAATAATTAAAACAGCAAATATAATTAATAAATGAGGTGATTCATATATCAAGGGACTAAAGTTAGATTTTGATCTTACTCATAGTTTTAGTCTAAAAGGCATCACTGCTAAGAATTAGAATGAAGTTTCCTATAAAGCATATGTTGATTTTGGTATTGGGACTGGTGGTTTTTTTGGGCAAAACGATAGCAATTTCATTATAATTATGATATAAATATTAAAGAAAACATTCTGACTAGCATCCAAGAGGTTTTCAATCCAACAACAAAAAAAAAAAAAAAAAAAAAAAACTCAACAAAACATAGAAGGTCAATTTGACGAAACTAGTTGTCACCGTACTAGTTAATTTGAGGGCAAGACAACTATGAGAATAATTAAAGGAGCTCATCCAAGTCTTGAAAGTTCAAACTAAAAAGACTGCGATGGCATTCCAAAGTCAAAAATCTTCATTCCCGATAAAAAATTGAAACACTTCGTGAATTGGCATATGAGAAATTCTACGCAAAGTGTGGTTTAAAACTTACGGGTCTGGTTGTTATTTTTAGTTTAAGGGCCAGATGTTTTGAAGACATTATGACTAAGAACAATAAATTTTCAATTAAAAGATGAGTTGTTTTATTGACACCCCATATCTTCTCAACTTGAACATTTCTCTTTTCATAATATCAAATCCAAAGGAACATAATTAAAAGATTCACAAAACCACAAAATATGAAGGTATGTTGTTATCTTTGGACATAAACCACAAACTCTGAAGATATGTTGTTATCTGTTGTTGGAGTTTGTAGGGTTGAAAACAAATTTTTTACAAACTCTATCTTCTTTCAATCTCTAGAATCTCTCTAGAAAACAAGAATTCTTCCTTCAATTTAGATTCAAATCGATTGAGAAATTAGGGCTGGGTTTTGGGTGTCTGCGATGGAGTTTCTAGTCGGGCCTTCAAGAATAAGAAATGGTTGGTTCTGGTGATGATGGTAGCCCTCATTTGGTGCAGGTGGTGGCGGGAAGAGGTCTTTTCAGCAAAGGTGGGGTGGCTGACGGAAATGGAGGTACTGCGTTTTGGATTCTAGGTTGTGAGTTCTGGTTCTGGGTTTTGGGTTCTGAATTTATTCGTTAACTTTCATGGTTTAGGGAGTGTGCGGAAGTCTGAGAAGGTGCTAGGTGAGAGTGAGAGGGAGAGAATGTAGTGGCAGCTATGGGCAGATCTAGGTTCTTGCAAGAAGCAAGAGAGACGGTGGAGAGGGTGTGCATTTTATAATTAAAAATTATTTTATTTGTTTTTATCCACATGGCACAAATTTGAAAGGGTCCCCTATGGCCATGTAAGCAGATAACGGAATGATTGACAGAAATTGTAACAGTTGTATGAAATTAATTTGAAATAGTAATAAACGTATGAAATTGAAATGTTTTAAAGATGTTGTAAGAAGTTGTAATTAACTCTAAACTTGAGAGGGTAAAATGTAATTTACCATTCTTTTAGACATACGAAACTATTTCGAGGCCCATTTTTGACATATAACCATCATAATAATTAATTAAAGAATTTAATTAATGGGTAAATTACACTTTGTCCCCTCAAATTTTGGTGCAATTGCAACCTCATACATTATCTTTAAAACATTTCAATTTCATATACTAATTTGAATTTTATTGTAATTTCATACATCCGTTAATCAAACCATTAGTTTGACTGTTAAGTAATGATGTGGAGCTTGTAAGACCCACATTTTTGCTAACGTGAATTTCACTAACATGCCACATAAGAAAGAAAATAATTTAAAATAAAACAAAAGTTTTATGTTAATATTTTTAAACATTTATAATGGGCCCCAGCACTACTTCTAGTCACCTTAAACCTCCTCTTTCCCCTCACTTGCAACCCAAGCCCCAAAACCCCCCAAACCACCCCACCCCAAAACAACCAGCAGATAGGATATCAAACAACCCACCCCCCCAACAAAAAAACAAAAAAAAAAAAAACCCATATTTGTTTTCAACACAAAATCAACCAAAAATAATATATATATATATATATATATATATATATATATATATATATATATATATATATATGATATGAGATAGATTACCCAGAAGAAAAAAAAGGCAAGATGGAACCTGTTGCCCCTCCCTTACACACCATTGCTGCCTTCCCACCTAATCTCGGTGACCTCATTCATCTCTTTCTTTTCATCCTCCTCTCACTCTATCCTCAAATTGGCCTCGATCAGAACCATGAGATGTAGCCAGCAACGAAATCGAAGGGGATTTTGGTATTTGACTGGTCGCCTACAACGAAATCAAGGGTGCAGAGAAATCTGGGTTTTAGGGATTTCGACTTTAGGTTCAGTGCTGATGAAAATCGTGAGTTCGAGCTCACCTTTGACGACTTTTGGACGACTCTACATTCCATTAAAGGCTAGATCTCAATGCGGATTCGTCAAATTTAAGGTCAAGCGCCTGCCAGGACTCTTGGTCCTTGAGTGGGTATGACCTATTTTTTCATCCTCGTCGATGTTCTCATCGTCCGAGTGGGAGATGAAGGCGATGACTAACCAAGTGGCGATGGAAGAACATGAAGAGAAAGGAAGTTCTGGGTGTGTTTTTTTTTTTTTTTTAATTAATCAATTATCTTTCCAATTTTTTTTAGATGAAATTCTAATTAGAATAAAGAATTAATTTTTTTTTTATCCACATGTCAGACCTGCTATAGCCTTGTAGGCAATTAACATAATGCCTAATAAAAAAAGAGACGGTTGTATGACGTTGACATGAAATAATAGAAAATGTATGTGATTGAAATGTTTTAAAGATTGTATAGGATTGTCGTTGCACCCAAACTTAAGGGGGGGAAAATATTTATCCTTAATTAATTGTCACATCTTGTCCTAAATTTAATCGTATTTTATTCCATGACACTTTAAAATTACAAAAATGCCCCCTTGCACATTAAGTGGAAATCCTATGTGAACATCTGAGTCTTAGTCACTCTTTGCCAATTTTTTCCGTCTTTTTAGGTAATATGTGTCCTTATGAACAAGTGAGCACGAACAGTTTAACCACATTTTCTCATGAGAGGCAAAATGGTAATTTTGTAATCTCAGGAATCTATTACTTGTTTCTCGAGACAAAATCAAGTGTCAGTATTGTAGGCTGCATAGTGTGATATTGATGGCCTATTCGTTGGACTTGTTAAACAAGTAGGCAAGTAGGCTCGTCTACTTTAGTATTTTCTTAATTAAGCCTCGTACTTAATTAATTATTGTTTAGGCTTGACCCAAACACACAGACATACATTCCCTAAATACTCGACGGTAAAAACACATGGGTGTAAGTGAAACAAAATTCAAAACTACAACAAAGATTTATAGCATTTGGATACATAAAAGTGTTGTAAAATCGATGGTGTGTACAGTGGAATAAAAGAAACAAAACACAAAATTTACGAGGTTCCTCTACAGTCAATCTGACTCCATTATAATTTAGAATAATAAGAGTACAAAATAACTCTCTCTCTATTATCCCCTTTCCTCTTCCTCTCTTTTCTCTCTTCCTCTTCCTCTCTTTTCTTTCTTCCTCTTCTGTGAGCCTATCTAGCTTCTATATCCTCATTCACTTTATAAGCAAAGAAAACACTATTCGCTTTACAAATTTTCCACAAAAGAATAATGAAAATACTGTACATAAATAGTAACAAACTATTCATGTGGGCTATCCACATATTATTCACAACACTCCCATTTGGATGGACATAAGTCTTCGATTGACTCATTAAAAGCTTGACCTGTTTTGAATGCTCCCCCTGATGAGTATCTCCTTATGATTTCAAATCATTTAAGCTGATCGTTGATCATTCCACTTCAGTCTCTTAGCGGGGAGAGTTGTCAAATGAAGTGTTTTACTTGTTGTTAACTTTCTATAGGTTTTTTCTTGAACTGGGTTGTAGGACTTTCTGCTAGACTTGCACCAAAGGTTTGAATTTACTCCTTTTATCTGCAGTGGAATTTGATTCAAGAGTGGTAGACAATTGACCTTAAATCAGACTTGTGATTTCTTCAAGATCCTTAAGACTTGTCCTTGAATGAAATGGAACCACGAGCAACTCCACATGACAAGTGATCTTCGGCTCCGTCGAGGATGAATCAGTTCATGTTTTGTGGTTCTTGTCTCCACATGCTTCAATGTATCATTTTCACTTGCCTTATCTGTTCCCCTTGCAGAAGTGGTATTTTCCCTATGCAGGTTTGGCATCTTCTCTTGTAGTATTTGTCCTCTGATGCAGGGGTGGAATGCAAACCTTGCATTTGAATGGTCCTTCACTTCTTGGTGACTCATCTATGTGTGGCAGCTTCAGTGTAAAAAACCAACAACGGGTTAATTATTCTGCGGTGTTGATGACTTGAGACCCAGCTCCATTAACAGTTGAAGATGAGCACTTGAGATCAATTCTAGGTAAGCAATCAGGAAAGGTTCCAAGCAGTTGGTTCCTTACCAAAAGTTTTAGTGGAAGTTCCGACATATTACTTTCTTTATCCTTGTCTTTGCAGGTAAGAACAAAGACAAAGGAAAGGACAGGGAGATTACATGATATGAGATACTCTTGCTCTCGTCCCTGATGATATGAGATAATCTTGCTCTGGTGTGACTGGTTTTGAAGAGGTATTCTCGGAAAGGAAGAAAACTAGGTATTTCGAAATGTTTTGTTGAAGATGCATTCTCGGAGATGAGGAAGAGTTGGGTATTCTTGCAAGTTTGCCTTATTATGGAGAACGAAAGTGGACATATATAGAGATTTTTCAATAGCAAGTAGTGGTGTTGTGCCTTTACTCTTGTCAACAACTGTGGTGTAATTAGAACAGTAAGATTTACGCGTTTTCAACTTTGTCAGAGATCTTTGACAAAGTTGCATGCGATATTCGAAAAAGCTGAGATTGAGTCTGAAAAATGCCAAAGAACTTTATTCAGGAAAATCTGACTTTTGAAATTCGAAGAGCGATGCCTCTTCGATCTCTGAACAAGTGGCTTTATTGCCTTTTATTTTATAGAGACATCAATTGTGTTTAAGAGTATGCTCAGAAAGTTGTTGCTTGTAGAAATTTTCCCCTTCTTTCACTTCTGAGATTTTATTTAACCTCCTTTTTCCTTCATCATTTCTAAAAATGGCTTGCCCATCTAACATTTGCTCAGATTTGAGTCTTAGGAGTAATACAGACAACCAACGTCAGGATAATATATAGCGCCTGTCCTTCTTATCTTCTAATGGTCCTCTTAAGGTTAGAGACTCTGTGATGAAGAATAACATAACCGCTACTGTGGTGGCTAGGAATCTTCTCACTCTAAAGGATAACAGAATCCTTTCAAAATGGTATGATGAGTCGGCCGTTCAAGACTCCTTGGCTCTCAGTGTTTAGTGTGCTGACTTTGTTTCCAATATGGGCCAACGCCTACTTGCTCGAACTTACCAAGTTGAATCATTGATGGCTGAGGTGCCAAGTCTTAAATAAGAAATCAGAAGGCTCAAGCACGATAATAGAGTATTATACGTGCTTGCAAATAATTACTCAACGAGCATGAAAAGAAAGCTCGACCAGCTACAGGAATCCGAAAGTCAGATTCAAAGTGATTACCAGAGGTTCGTTGCTAGATTCCGAAGGCAATTGATGCCTTCCCCTTCTGGTGTTTTGTCAAGTACTGGGGTGCCACATGATCAATCTCCAGTGCCTCCCCCTTCTAGGGTATTGCCAAGTACTAAGGCTTCACATAAGCAACCTTTGTGAAGGCTTCATCCTGTTTGTTTGTTTTAACTCATGTGTATGTGCATGTCTGTAATTTCTTGGAGATATCAATATATAAGCTTTATTTCATTCAATGTATTACGTAAATACAATAAAGCATATAGTTCACTAAGATGTGGTACTTCTGGACCAAATATCAATTTATCATTACCCTCTCAAAGATAAATGATCGTTCTTAGTGTCTAAATCATTTGAGTATTCAAATCATAGTTATAAACATCATGGATAAGATTCGTGTTGGCATATTGTTCGATCTACAGTTCGAGACAATATTTCTCTTAACACTTTATAATCTTTCTAGACTCTTCAGGAGTCCCAATCTAATGTCATCGACTATTACAAGAGATTTTAGTATGTTGCAACAATATCATAGTGAAAGTACTCACTAAGGCAATTTATACCATTCATTGGTATTGAGTACATATTTTATGCTTTACCCTTTAGGGCTTACTTCAAGCAATTTGAATCTTTCAGGCATTTTCTACACTTCATGACACATTTTCCTTTGGAATTTATGCAGAGCAACTTGCTTCCATGTATATTTGAGGGATTTACTTATGGAGATATGATGTGGGCGACTCATAACTGTTCGTATATAATTCTCCATTCATATGAACTTGTTTATAACCTACCATGTGAGTGTATTTCACGGTATTGCAAATGCCCAATGTAACCTCCTTGGTTCAACATCCTTTGGCTATTTGTATTGTATTTAAGTATATAGGTCCATTTTTCCATGTTCTTGCAAAATTGTCATGGAATTGCCTTTCTCCATTTTGGCCAATAATTTTGTTGACGGAAAAAGAACGAGACTCAATATCAACACAACTCATTGATGAATTTAGTAGCTACTTGTAAAAACCAAAATTACCATTGGTTATCATCAATCCGTGATCCCATATTCTCATGTGCATGCACATGCATAAAAGCTTTTCATTTCTTTTGGATATCCATTGCCTCTTCAAGGGCATTACATTATCTCTTCCAGGATAGTCATAATTTAGAGAATGCGGATCATAACCTCCTCTTGAGCGTTATAAAGCTTGGATTGTAATCTCCACCTCCAGGAGTTGAGTCATTGGAACCTATATGTCTATCATGCTTCAAGCATGAGACATCAACATTCCCATGTCTACGGATTGTCTTTTTTGGGACGTATATCCATGTGGCGACTGTCATGCTTCTGGCATGTAACAGTTATGCTTCGGGAATGCAAAATTTCAGTAGTGCCATATTCTTCTTCTTTCGAAGGACTGAACATAGAGTCTGAGGGTCTGCCATGCTTCAGGTGTGCAACAGATAAATCATTTACTGCATCATTATTTTGTCCAACAGGGACATCAATTCTTGTAGGCACATTTGCAGCAAGTATATGTGATTTCATCACTTTCGTTGCATCATTAAATTATTCTCACTTCGTTTTTATATTGATTGCTTCATGAATCAAAATAAGATAAATTCTATTCGTTCTTCTGGAACGGTCTTTTCTCATTATTCTTCTAGAATGATCTTTTCTCATCATTCTTCTAAAACGATGTTATTTTCTCCCTCTAATGGTGAGAAAACTGTTTTATCAAAATCATAGTCTGTAAACCGCACGGTAAACATATCTCCAGTTAAGGGTTCCAAATGTTGAATGATAGATAGTGAATCAAATTCAACATAAATTCCCAGTTTGGATTGATGTCTTATTTTAGTATGTTGGGGCAGTACAACAGGCACATGTATAACACAACAAAAAACTTGTAAATCTGTAATGTTTGGTTAATGCCCAAACACGAGTTGTACTGAAAAATATTGATAGTTGGCAACAAGTCTCAACCGAATTAATAATATTGCATCATGTAAAATGACATGTCCCCATGTAGAAACTTGGCAATTTCATTTTCATAAGCAGAGCACGGATAATCAATTTCATCCGCTTAATAAATATTTCTGCTAAACCATTTTGAGTATGGATATAAGAAACTTCTGGTTCTTATTTAATAGTCTGTAGACTAAGACTCTTATGGCTTTTATTACAGTTAATTTGAGACACTGCGGCATTTCAAACTTATGATACTCATCAAGGAACTTTATGTCCTAATCTTGAACATCAAAGGACTTCATGCCCGATCTTTTTTGCATGATGGAACTTTAAGTCCAATCATTTTTATATGATGAGGATCAAGAAACTACAAGTTCTGATCTGATCAAGAAACTTCAGGTCTTGTATATACTCATCGTAACAAAAGATAAATACAATAAATAAATTAAAGCAATAGGCGGTAATTCCAGCCATAGTAAATAAATTGCGTTTAAGTAAATAAAGCTTGTGACAAGGGCTTTAATTCAACATCATTCACATAAATCAAAATTTAAAGCAGTAGGCGGTAAAACCACCTATGATAAATAAATTGCTTTAAAGTAAATAGAACTTGTGAAAGTGTTTTGAGCCAACACCATTCACATAAATAAATACATATATATTTTCATCTTTCTTTTCAGATGGTGCAACACCATCTAAAAGCCTTTACCTCTTTTTTTATTATTATTTTTCTTATTCATTCACATGGTGTTGTGCGCCATCCCATAACCTTTGCTTTTATTCCTTTTTCACATGGGGCTACACACCATTCCAAAATGGCTCCATTTCCCCTTTTTTTATTCTTTCACATGTGAACGATTGATCACTCACTTTTTTTTTTTCTTTTTTAGTGCACAACTAGAACCACACCTCTTTCATTGGCTCCCATTTTTATTCTATTTATTTATTTAGGTATGGTAATGGACTTTAAGTCATTTGTTTAGCAAAGGTAATCTCAATTGGGGCTCGCTGCTAGGATATGGGAATTTGCCAACACAACAAAACCAATAAACCTTTGTCGTCGTCGATCTCTTCACCAAAAAATGGTGATAACGCTTCATGCGTTGGATATTAGATGGGGAGTAACAAAACTGGTGATGAAGAAAATGTTGGCATCTACCAGAGGATTGCAACGCCATCAAAAGACGGCGCCCATGGGCACCAGGCCGAGCAACGTAAGACTCAAAACTACAATTATCTTAAGTCCTCGAGATTCGTCTAGAACGACACGATCTGGGTTTCCAAGTTTGATGAGATTCTTCTAAATCTCTAGAAACCAATTATCAGGTACAAGTTTTCTCATCTCGTAACGACTACAGGTCATTGTAAATTTCAATTATCATCGGAATTCGGTGAGGCGCTTCTGGCATGGTGGGAGAGACAGAAAATGGACATACCTTTGCTTGTTTTGCTGTACTTTTGTTTGTCTGAATTTATGGCGTTATGTTTTCCATTGACATGAGAAGTTCTCACGCGAATAACATGTTGTAAAATCGATGGTGTGTACAGTGGAATAAAAGAAATAAAACGCAAAATTTACGAGGTTCCTCTACAGTCAATGTGACTGGAGTACGTCCTCGAAGCAGCAGTGGTGCTTCCATTATAATTTAGAATAATAAGAGTTCAAAATAACTCTCTCTCTCTCCATTATCCCCTCTCATCTTCCTCTCTTTTCTCTCTTCCTCTTTTTCTCTTTTCTCTTTTCCTCTTCTATGAACCTATCTGGCTTCCATATCCTCATTCGTTTTATAAGAAAAGATAACACTATTCACTTTACAAATTTTCCACAAATAAATAATGAAAATACTGTGCATGAATAGTAACAAACCATTCATGTGGGCCATCCACATATTATTCACAACAAAAAGGCAATATCGTGATTCTACTCATCTATGCACTGCCATTATATTAATATCTTGGCTGATGGGTACTTGTCACCTATGGGACCCACCGATGTGGGATCTTCCCTTTCCCTGTACTACTTCTCATTCTCTCGATCACTCTTTTCGTACCTCACGTTCTTTACATCCTCAATCTCTCTCACTTTTTCCTCATATCTCTTTTACTCTCTTTCTCTTTCAATTCTCCTTCATCCTTCACTGCTTCTTCGTTGTAAAACAAAGAGAGATAGTGAGGCCCGAGGCCATCACCACCTAACCTCGCTGACTTCGACGACAATTCGTACCACCCAAACCACCTCTCCAGCGAGCCTCAGTGAAACCACCACACCTCGTCCTTCCCTTCCCCTTGTCTCCTTTCACCTCACTTTCTACTTCGGTCACCGTTCTCCCATGAGGCAACCACCTTGCCACCACCATTTTGCCCTACCCTATTGACTCAACCCAAGTTTTGGGTTACAGAAGCCGAGCACATAAGCACCCACAGAACTCTGTTTCAACCTAAATTTTTTCCTAGCAAGGTTTCTTGATTTTCTAACCAAGGTAAGGATTAAGAACCCTCAATCCTTTCTTTAATGTTGTTCTGGTTTGGTTTCTGAGGTTTCATGTGTGTTTTGGTAGGATTTTGGGTGCAAAACTAATCAAGGAATCTCTCCCCAGTTTTTTTGACAAAGCAAAAAAAGCTCCAGGTCGATATTTAGGACCTTTTCGGCTTCAATTCTCGTCGAGCTTGGTAAATTGATGTTCTTTACTTCCTCTACTTCACTTTGGTAGGTAAATTGTGAACACATTTGAGGAATGAACTCAAATCGAACACTAGAAATAAAGTCCGGACACCAGCCGTTTTCAGGCTATTGAAGAAGACGAGTACACTTAGGCCTGGTTTGGTACTGAGGTGATTCTGAAAAAAGCTGGTATAAAAAAAAGCTGGGTGTTGTTTAATGCATTAACTATTTCATGTGTTTTACAAAAAAAGTTACAAATAAATTGTCGTAATCTTCATCCTAACTATAATAACTCTCACTTTCATCGCTATCATCATTTTCAATGTCCCGTTCCTCATCATTGATAGGTACGTCACCATCGTCGTTTGTGCGTACTGGACCTCTGTATCGTGGAATATTACCGAGGTCAATTGTGATCGACTGAATCGGTATTTCGATTGAAGATACTCCTTCTATCTAAAATGGTTTTTGGATAAGATTACTATCTTGGATTGTTTCCTCACCACTTTCCATCAAAGATTCAAGACATTGGTCAGCAACATTGTCGATGTCGTTGTCAGTACGGTCTTGTTCTGGTATAGCATACATGTTCCTATGATCCATCTTCTGAACAACTTTCCACAACCTCTCCCGGCTTTAAGGTCATCTAGATACACAATTTATTTTGCCATGGTTGCTAAGATGTAAAGGTCGTCATCGTACCAAGTTTTCATAGTGTTCACTGATAGTAATCCATGATCAATTTTCACACTTCCATGCCTATTTGGGTTTGTATCAAATCATCGACACTTATATAGGATCACTTGGCACATGTCTTTGTAAAGCAATTGCACGACACTTGTTAGTTTTCCATAGAATTCAATGTCTATACTTCCGCCTCCCCCAAGGACATGAACACCGCTGTTTTGCGTACACAACTTGTCATCTCGTGCACTCGCTAAGAACTTGACGCCCTTGACATGGCAACCCGAGTACAATTCAATGCAAATTGGTCCAAGCGCCAAGTTATATAACTCTTCACTATAGGCGAGGGAATTTGATGCTTTTAGTTGATTCACCTGATAATATTAGACAAATTGGATCTCCGAATGGTTGAGCAATAGATCTCCTTCTTGGAAAACGACTCGCCACAAATTGGATCTCCGAATGGATGAGCAATTTGGCCAAAAACTAAAAGTTTCTCCTTTCTTACACCCCCGTCATTATTGCGAGGAGGACGATTGAAAGTTGTCTCAACATTCTTTAAATACATTCCACAAAATGTAAGTGCTTCATATGCCACCCAAGCTTGTATAATGCATCATTCGGGCTCCGCTTTGTTTTGTACACTTTTCTTCAAGTCTTTGAGAAGCCTGCAAAAAAAAAAAGACGATACGATACACATATTACTAATCATAATATATTTAATATTGATTAATAAAAATGATGAGGAATATATACATTTCTAGTGGATACATCCATCGAAAATTGACTGGTCCAACAAGCAATGCCTCATCTAGTAAGTGAACCATCACGTGTATCATACTTGTGAAGAAAGTTAGAGGAAATATCATCTTAAACTTGCATAGAACTTGCACAATGTCATGGCACAACTGATTAATGTCCGTTTTTCGCAACGTTCTTAACGTCCATTGTGAAAAAAAACTGGACAACAACATGATAGGTTTCATTACATCGGCTGGTAAGAGATATCGAATACCCACAGGTAGTAGGTGTTGCAAAACCACATGGTAGTCAAGGCTCTTTAGGCCAACTAATTTACCCCTGTCAACGTCCACACAACGCGTGATATTTGAATCATACCCATTGGGACACTTTACAAACGATAAACACTTTAAAAATTCTTTCTTGTCATTCAGTTTCATTGAAAAAAAAACGCAAGATCCCTTCTGCCTTTATCATTGTCTTTATTCATCCATAAACTCCGTCGTATTCCCATTCGTTCCAAATCAAGACGAGCTTTGATCATGTCCTTTGTCTTGCCCTCAATATCTAGAATTGTGCTTACCAATGTGTCGAATACATTTTTCTCAACATGCATAACATCGAGGTTGTGTCTCAATTTTAGTTTAGAGCAATACGGTAGCTCAAAAAACATAGACTTGTGCGTCCAATTCGTATGTTTAGAGGGTTTTGTCCTATTGACATTGGTCCCGAAAAGAGAAAAATCCAAATGGTTAAGTTGTTCCAAAATCTTATCACCAAACCATTCTTTGGGTCTGAGGCAATGCTCTTTCTCCCTGTCGAACTATTTATCCTTCTCTTGCCACTCGTGGTCCCAAGGTAACCATCTCCAATGACCAAGTTAACAAACTTTTCCGGTGTGCCAACTAGATGTTACGTCTTCCTGGTATACAGGGCATGCAATATAACCTCTAGTGCTCCACCCGGGAACCATTGCATATGCGGGGAAATCGTTCACAGCCCACATCACTGTAGCCTGCAAAGTGAACATCTTGCCAGTACATTTCTCGTATGTGCGCACACCGTGTGTCCATAAATCTTTTAGCTCATCCACCAATAGCCGTAAGTATACATCGATTGACCTACCAGGATCTTCAGTTATCAATAGAGTCATCATCATGTATTCCTTTTTCATACATTTCCATGGCGGCAAATTATACAGAAATATAAAAATTGGCCAAGTATTGTGGCGTTGTTTTAAAACCTCAAACAGATTAAATCCGTCAGTGGCAAGTTCCAATCTAATGTTACGAGAATCAACAGCAAAATCAGGGAACATTCGATTGAACTCTTTCCATGCCTTTCCATTTGCAAGATGCCTCAGAACATCGTCATCAACCCGTTTTTCCTTATGTCATCTCATGTCTGTGGCAGTATGCGTTGACATATACAATCACTGGAACCTAGGTTTCAGGGTCAGATAATGCATGACTTTTTGTGCGATCTTAGTTGTTCTATTCTGAGATGTCATTTTGAACCTTGACTAATTGCATACAGGGCATTTATCCAATGCTTTATTCTCTTTGTAGAATAAAATACAATTGTTTTTGCAAGCATGAATTTTTTCATAACCCAATCCAAGACCATTCAACACCTTTTGTACAAGTCTATGGTCTTTCGGCAAACAATTGTCCTTTGGAAGCCTTCTCTTGAAAAACCCTAAAGAGTAATCGAAACACTGATTCAACATACGATACTTTTTTTTTTCCATGCATTAGTTCCACAATGGCCATGAGAATGGAAAAGCTATCACATCCAGGGTATAACTCTTAATTGGCATTTTTTAATAGTTTTTCATATTGTTCGAACTCTACACTGTCCATTGGTGTAGGCCCATCATCTTCCCCTTCCTGATTGGTGTTTGTCGATGCAAATGGAAAAGTATCATTTATAATATCCATGACTTATTCATTAGGATCCATAATAGGTTCAACATTGTCCACTCTTGTGGCGTTTGAAGACGAAGTATTGTCTAATTGTTCCCCATGATGGTTCCAAGTATTATGTCTCAATCATTCCATTCCTTACTAAATGAAATTGAACATTTTCAATTGTCTCCCTTAACGTGTTGTTACACCTCCTACAAGGACACTGGATTCTAGTTGCACTCAGATTGTGTGTACATGCAAAGTTAATAAAATCCTCAATTTTATCCAAGTATTCGTTCGTGCATCAATTCGGGTTCTGTATCCACATCATGTCTATAATTCCTGGAACCACAATAACAATACAATAATCACAACAACTTCATACAAAATGATAATGTCACGTTATGCCTCCGGTAAGGGCCCTATCCCATTCAGGAATGCGTAGTCATGTCACGTAATTTATGGCTACATCAGATTAGATTTCGACGTGGATGAATTTCGGCAGCATCTCGATACAGTTCTTCAGGTGTACGACCTGAAGAACGTACAGAGATGACACCGAAATCTCCACAATCGAAACCTAATCCTTCAACCATAAACTACGCGTCATAACTGAGCACTCCCAAACTATCCAAATAATGGGACAATTCAAGAATTAATTGGACCGCAGTCATGCTTTCGCATCCATGCACGAAATCCAACTAATCCTTGAATAGGAAACTAAGTTTTACTAAAAATAAAAAACAAGTACGAAGTTAATTAACTCCGTACATCACAACACATATTTGTACGTCACGTACAAATTTAAAAACATAATATAAATATAATTTCACAACACAATATAAACATAACAAACTAAGGTCAACATAATTTAATTAGTTTTATATGTTTAAAAAAAAACAAAGAAAATATATTCTCAATCGTTTTCCACCAATCGCTAATCACACAGAATATCCCTATAAACAACGAAATTAATGGCATTAGTATGAATTTACATTAATACTTTTACCCTAATGACAAAAAACGCTTACCAGACACACCGAGATTGCTCAGTCAACATAGAGAAGAAGATGGAGGGAGTATTAGATGATGAAATTGAGAGAAAATGAAAATGATAGATGACGGATTGAGAAAAATCGAAGGGATGAATGCAGAGGCACAATCTGCAATTCTTTTTGCAGTTTGCCTCTGCACATGGCTGAATCTAGATTAAAAAGTTCACTTTGGACGAAGGATTTTGCACGACGAAATAGGTCTTCGTCACGCAAACATCCATTGTGCGACTAATATGGCATTTGTCGCACAAGTTTACCATTTTTTTATTTTATGTCCTTCACTTTACAATTAATTTTTTTCAACACATTGCGCGACGAAAGAATGTGTCGTCGCGCAATGCATATTTTTTTATTTTTTTCTATTTTTGTTTTTTATCTGTATGTATTGTAAATTTTTATTTTAATATAAATAAAAAAAACTCAAACCTAATTAAACATTAAATTAGTTAACAAAACTAATTTACTATCCCAAATAGAAATTATAATTAATGCAAATATTAATACTCATCCACGTAACATATATTTATTCATTAAATTAAATATAAAGTCCACAAAATCTTATTTAAAAAAAAAAAAAAAAAAAGAAACAACAACCCTCATCAACTTCAATCCTCCACCCTCAACACATCAAACTTCCACTGCCAAAAACTCTGCTTGAAAAGCCCATCCACATAAATATGTGCTTCTCATCGGTTTCATCAACATCCCAATGAACCTACATTAATGCCAATAACAATAAATTAGTAATTTAAAAAACATTACGTTTTAACAAAATAATTGTTCATTATTTACCACAAACTGACCGATAACTCTCCCAGCATGGACTTCTTCAACTCCTTAGGGACCTTTTTCCAAGACTCAAACTTGGTAGAACAATCCCTCCACACCAAATTCCCAATGTCATACTTAAATTCGGCGTACGCCTCAGCCAAATTTTTGCCTTGAAAGTACAACACTTGCTTCCGTCGATATCTCTCTACTTGCACTACAAGCTTTTTTTTGCCAGAACCTTCTCCAGAATCGGCCATTCTTTTTTAGTCAAAAAAATTTTGAAAACTAGGGTTCTGAAACTGTGTTGATATAGCACTAGGACAACTTTGCGCGATGAACATATTTGTCGCGCAAATTTCAAGTTCGTCACACAAAATGCGTCATCAATGCGCATTTAATTGGAAGGTTTGAACGTAGATTGACCGTGCTTTGCAGGACAAACATATGGATTCGTCGCGCAAAGTTGTCTTACGCAACAAAGTTATCATCGCTTAATATATTGCACGACGAACAAAATATTAATTATTTTTAAAATAAATATTTAAGGTATTATATTCAATATCTTAAATATTTATTCTAAAAATAAGTAATACTTTAAATATTTATTCTATAAATAATTAATACCTGAAATATTATTCTATAAATAATTAATGCCTTAAATATTTATTCTATATATAATTAATGCCTTAATCAATACAATTATTTTCTGCATAAGTACGATATTCATTGAAGATTGTAAACACATATAAACCGAGGATAGGGTGCTTACATTAGGTTTCAATAAAAAAATCCAACAGGAATTGAAACCTAATTAAGTTCAAATACATAATTGAAACATAATTAAGTTCGAATACATAACTTATAAAAAAAAAAAAAAAAAACACCTTAAATTTAAATATTGTCATACAAAACGTAAATTTAAAACTACTATTTAGATGATCCTGGTCCATTCCGCAAGACTTCATAACGCCATCGATTGTAACCTTGCTCCAACACATTATCCATCAACCTCATCAACAGTTCGTTCATATCATCATCAAGAATATACGTACACTGTTACACATATATGCAAATAATTAATTTCAACATATAACTAAAAATTTCACAAACTTAATTATTAATCCGTCAACAATATACTTACTAATACTTCATTCATCACAGGCTTCTTCACATTCCCGAGCACATCTTCCCAAGAACGTCACTCAACAGTGGGACAATTATTCCCCATGGCTACAGCGATCGCATGCGCAAACTCAAAATGATCCCTTAAATCATGCAGGTTGGTGTTGCATACACTCTCATCCTTGTTCTTATCCGCCATCCTAGCACGAACATAATTTTGAAGAATAAGGATAATAGAATTGGGAAGAATCAGGACAACAAAAGCGCATATTTATAGGTAGGTTAGGACCTTTGAACGACGAAGCCTTTGTCGCGTATACACCTATATTAAACGCGGTATTAATTCCTCAGATTCACTTGCAGTAAATGGTCAAAACTGACAGGAACTTGTGCGACAAAATATTGGTCCCGCAAATGCCCATTTCGTCGCTTAAGTTTTTCACGCCAAACAAAAGTATCCCGCGTTTTCTTGTTGACTTTACCCAATGCCAACAAGTATTCGTCGTGCTAAGTGTTCTTGCGCAACAAAACTCTTCGTTGCGCAATTTTTTTTTCTCCTATCTTTTCTATTTTGCACGACAAAGTGTATTTTTCGTCGTGCAAGTACGTCTTGAGTGACGAAACATTCTTCATCGCGCAAAATATCGTTGCGCAAGCTGTTTTTTCTACTAGTGTTAACCTTCTTGCATCATGGCCTGTGTGTACTCTTCGCTCGTTATTCGGCTCCGTTTGGTGACCCGTAATGAGTTAGCACTTATCTCTAATATCATGCACATAAGCATAAAGAGAAATGCATGTTGTCGAACTTTGTGATGTCCGATAAGCTCAGAGTGCCTCATTAAGGCTTAAGATGCCACAAACCATGCCTTCCCTTTATCATTTTTTCTAGAATGCCGACAATAACTTTGTTGCTGGCTTTGGCCTATCAATTGGCCTGAGGATAATATTTCCAACCTGATTTTAAGGCCCAATGTTTAATGATTGAATCGTTTGGCCTTAAAAGTTGTACCATTATCGATAATGATTATTTATGGGATGCCAATCCTTGTCACAATATATTCTTCGACGAAGTCATAAACTTCCTTTGCGCTGACCTCGTCGTAAGATTTCTCTTCAACCCATTTTGTCAAGTATGGTTCTAAAAGACATTAAGCACTAATTAAGTGATGATCTGGCACCTAACGTCTAGACACCTAGGTAGGGCCTAGGTAGACTAGGTGGACTGGGCGGATTTGTATTTTTTTAAATAAACTTTATTACAAATATATAAATAAGTGCATGTTTATACTTAAAAAACCATACTTGTATATAAAATTTAAAAAAGATAAAATGCAAAACATATAAAAATAAATATTTACTATGAAATATGAGATTGTGTGAACTCTTAGGGTTATTTTAAAGACTATAAATTTTAAATTATTATTGGGCTTTATTTTCATTAAGAAAGATGAAGTTGGGCTGATGTAATTGTTAAGAAAATGTCAAAACCTTTCAATAGAAAATAAAAACCACACCAACCCTGGCAACATTAGCCTTACCCACCCCCACTTCCGCCCCCACTTCCACCCCCACTTTTCTCTCAAATCGCATATGCGCGCTCCCTCTTCTACCTACCTCTGCAGCACATCATTTTTTTTCTACTTTCATACCTCTGCAGGATCTTTCTCCCTTCCCCTCTCTCTCCCTCTCTATCTCTCATTCACTCGGCTTTTATATTTCATCAACGAATCGGTGATAAATCGATGCGAACCGGTGATGAGTTGGTGCGAACGGATGGGGAAGGCGATGGGGAGAACCGCCTAGCATCAATGCCTAACACTGCCTAGGCCGCCTATGAACGCCTAGGAGCACCCAGGCGGGTGCCTAACAACTCCCTAATTTTGTCCACTGTTTGGCACCAAATCAGAATGGCAACCCAAAGCCTAGGGCATCGCCTAGGCCGATTTTAAGAACATTGTTGCCAAGTAGTCAATAGCTACTAGGATAATGGGTTGTCCGACTGCGCTAGATGTCGGAATCTTCCCAATAACGCCCATGGCCCATCATCTCAGAAAGGCCATGGTTTCACCATTGAATGTGACTCTTCTGCAAGAACTCACTGCACCAGGCCTGAAGGAAAATTTGTGAAAAGCTAAGTTCATTAAGCAACATAATACATGCATTTAACAATATGGCAGAAGCATGTTTCTATGCACTTTAAAACAAAACTTAAACCATGAAATTCAAAGCCTAAGTGGTGAACCAAGACTCAACTTTAATCACAAAAGAGTTGAGAAACTTTATACATTTTGAGTTCCTCTTTGTATGAGCAAAGGCTAATCACCCATGATAGGACCTTCATTCCTCTCCTTGAGTTAGGACTCCATGGTCGAACTACAAAATGCACCTGAGAATAACCAATAATAAAAAACTTTACTTCACTAGGAAGCTAATGAATTGATCTATTTCGGTGAAAAAGTTAAAATCTCTTCATCGCCTAAGACTTTGATAGATAACCAACTAACCAGAAGCAGTGTTGTTCACTTATCTGAACTGATAGTGCTCTTGAATCACCTGGTTTTATAGCTTCAGTATTGTTCACTTATCCAAAATGAAGGTGTCAGGGGTTTCCAACACAATGTTGTTTACTTGTTTGAAATGAAGATGTGTCGGCGGGTATGTTAGGATAGTTAGTGTTATTCTTAGGAATGTCAAAAAGGTTTAATGTTGAGTGAGGGTTTCACATAGAGCGTTTTGAGTTGTTTGTTGAGTTGAAGGGCAGCTTCTGTTGCAGAGCCTTCTCTATTTATAGGTAAGGCATTCGTGGTAGAGTCCTGATGGGATTGTATTTGCTCGACATCTGCTTGGATAATCCCTTTATCCTTTTGTGGTCAAAACTTCACATTCATCTAGTCTCGGCCTCTTTGATTCCAACTAGGACTCTGAATCTAATCTTGTTATGAGACTCATCCATCTTTATTCAATTATGCTGGCATACTAATCCTTGGGATAATTCGTACTTATCCAAGGCTCAATTTGATCACTAGCAATTTCTATTCACATATGACTCAATTGATCCATCCATACTCGATTTCTTCACAGTCCTTCTTTCAAAAGGACTCAGTCGAACTGATCCTATTTACAGGCTAAAAGCCCATTGGCCTGAAGAATGCGTACTGAACTGAGGTTCATAGTTCTCGGGTCGACCTTCTCGCCCCAAATTGTTATTTCAAATTCAAACAGAAATCCTGTGTGTATGCTCTACTATGTTACAAAAGATCCAACTTGTATTTGGATATTTTAGCTTAACGCCGTATGGTTGTACCATGCCTTACTAGATACCTTAATTGTAGAAGCTTCCGAAGGGAAATAGACAAGACAAAAGTACAACTATTGGAGTGGACAAGATTAAAGAAAGCAAAGAACCGGCCATTGTATATATAACCAAGGAAAAAGCAGTATTATGAAATATGATTTGATTAATCATTTCACATATCAAATAGGACAGACATTGAATATGAATTTAATCATTTCAAATATCAGATAGGACAGACATGAATATGAATTTAATCATTTCGATAAGGACAAGGATTGTCTGTCCTCTCACTTTCGATGTTCTTTCGTGCCCTCTTGTTTTATGTGGTGACGGTTAAGCCCGTCAATATTTATATTGTTTTTTTTATAAAGATAATAAGATAAAAATAAATAGTAATATAAAATATTAATGTGGCTTAACCGTAACCACCCAAACAGAATGATACAAGAGGGCACCGGAAGTGAGAGGAGAAACAATCCTTATCCTTTCGATAAAGAAAAGGTTACTGAACGGGTGTGGGTTTGGGCGGTGTGGTGTGGCTGTTTCTGAGCGCTGAGATTGTGAGTTCTCTAGAAATAGTAGAGTTTTGAATTTAAAATGTTGCGAAGTGATGTGGGCTCCCTCATATACTTCAAATTTTTGTTTTATATTTAAAGTATTTTTATTTTTTAATTTACAAACAGGAAAGTTGCATCCGCTTCATTATAAATATGAGTTTTATGTGTGTCATGCAATCACTTAATTTGTTAATTAACAAATTATGTAATAGTGGTATGATAGTGTAACAAATTTGTGAGCTAATGTAAAAATTACAATACTAAAAAAATAAGGTATGAGTATGATATAATCCAAAATTGAAGTGGCAAAATATAATTTGAAGCAAGTAATTTAATCCATGTTAAATTGCCGGCAAGTAATTTAATCAATGTTAAAACAATGTCCCCCCGGGGACATCAGATGATCCGATAAAATCAATGTTAATAAAATAAATAAATTATTGCTTGATAAATACCCACTATGGTTGTCCAGACAGAACAAGCAATAAAGCTTTTCTCTAAGACCTAGATCTTTTTCCTTGCGTTGTACTGTGGAAAAATATTGAAGGACATGGCGGCCACAATAAGTGCAGTTGGAGATGAACTTGGAATTAGGTCTACTGCAATGGGGGATAATTACGGTGACCGCAGAAGTGAGCTGAAAGCATTTGATGATACAAAAGCTGGCGTCAAGGGACTGCTCGATGCAGGCTTCACGAAAATTCCCCGTATTTTCTACTGTCCATCACGGCATGATCATGAGACGGAGGCCGCTGGGGAGAAAGCCATGCTCAGTATTCCAGTCATTGATCTCCAAGGCATACACCAAAACGATCCCGCTTCGCGTCCTCGAGTCATCGACGAAGTCAGAGTTGCGAGTGAGACATGGGGTTTCTTTCAGGTTTTAAATCATGGGATTCCTGTTGAAGTTTTGAATCGGATGATTGATGGAGTGCGTGAGTTCCATGAGCTGGATATTGAGCTTAAGAAAGAGTTTTATTCAAGGGACTTTGCGAGGAAGGTGTTTTTTATGTCCAATCGTGATATGTACCATTCTCTGGAAGCTAACTGGAAGGATACACTTGTGTGTTATGTGGCTCCGGATCCACCCAAACCAGAAGAATTACCCTCAGTGTGCAGGTATAATTCTTGTCCTTTTAGTTTTGTACAATTAAGTGTTATATTGCGATCATCTACTTGATTTAATTGATCATGCATCATTGCATCTATAATTTACTTTGTAAAAGGAGTTTCCTATAACAAAATGTTAGTTATAGAACTCATTCATATTTTGATTAAACTCGAGAATGGGTTGTGATTTGCTACCCACCTATTGCAATGGGGTGAATTCGTCGACATTGTTATACAAAACTTGTCACATCGTACTAAAGTATATGATATAAATGTGCAAATTTTTGCTACAATTATATATATTTGTTGGTGACACTGATGGGAAACGAACCTATATTATATTGGTACTTTTAACTATGATCATATTTACTTTCATAACTTTAATCATGATTGAACTTGATATATATATGTTGGAGTTGTGCAGAGAAATTGTGAATGATTACTCAAAGCAAGTGATGGATTTGGGATTTATTTTGCTTGAGTTACTATCCGAGGCTCTTGGGCTCAACTCAAACCATCTTAAAAACATGGATTGCGCTGAGGGGCTTATTCAACTGTGTCACTACTACCCAGCATGCCCTGAACCAGACTTGACGTTGGGCACTGGCAAGCATACTGATGGCACCTTCATCACCATACTTTTACAAGACCAAACTGGTGGCCTCCAAGTTTTATATGATAATCGATGGGTTAATGTTCCTCCCAAGGAAGGTGCTCTAATTGTCAACATTGGGGACTTTCTGCAGGCAAGTTGTTACAGAAAAATTATCTTCAATTCTTACTTTTCTATTACTTTACCATTAATGAATAGTGTCAGTAGTTCAAACAAATATCCAAACATCAACTGAGAAAAAATCAACACCCTCAAAGGTGTTTCGATTTTTCACATAATCCCCTTGAGGTTTTGGAATTACATTAAGGTTTCAAATTGTTTTCACAGAAACCCTTCCGTTAAAATTTTCATCTCAAAATTGATGGTGTAAAAAATCTTTAAACTACCTACACCCCCTAAGGTCTGTTTAAATTTTTGGATAAGCCCCTCAGCCTCAGATTTTATATATAGAAAACTTCATTTTAATTCTTAACAAAGATGACTTTTAAATTAAAACCATGATTTAGATCAAAATCTAATTTTAGTCCCTTGATACATTAATAACCTCATTTATTAATTATATTTTGATTTTTTAATTATTTCTCTTTTTCTTCCTAATTTTTAATGTATTAATTTTATTTGATTATAATTTTCATTTTCATTTTATTATCGTAATATATTTTGTTGTAATCATTTAGATAAATTAATCTTTGTTATACAAAATATTTCAATGTACTTTGTCTTCTTCATTTAGGCACATTAAATTCATTATAATACATTTCGGTACATACATATAAGTACACACATTTCGGTACATACATTTCGGTACAAATATTTAGGTATATAAATTTAATATAATACATTTCGGTACACACATTTAGTTACATTAATTTAATATATAATACATTTTGGTGCATATATTTTGGTACATACATTCCGGCACTAACATTTAAATACATTAGTTTAATATAATACATTTTGGTACTAACATTTAGGTATATTAATTGAGTCTTTTAAGTTTAAAGAATGTTAAATAAAATTAATAAATTAAAAAACTCTTTTTGGTAAAAAAAAAAATTAAAATTTGTATATTAATAAATTTAAGTATTTAATGGGAGACATTAAATAAAATGAAAATTAATTATTTTGAATTAAGAACAAATTAAGGGATTATTGACACACCCCGACCGAAATCAAGGTGTGACGGCCAGCATGCCTTGATTTCAGTCGTTGACAGAATATTCCTAACGGCAGCTAACAGCGTCAGGTTAGTTTTAACAGAATTTTCCTTATGGCGTTAACTCGTTAGGCGTGCAAGGCACGTGGCCGCGCATGGGGGTGCGTTTGGTCGTGCCTTGGCAGCTGCGTGGCGGCCAGCACGCCTTAATTTCGATCGGGGTGTGTCATTATAATCAATATGTAATCTAACAGAGGTTTATTTTAAATTTCAATCTTCTTAAAGGGTTAAAGTTAAAAAAAAAATAAAATAAATAAAATAAAATAAAAAACACCCTTTTATATACTACCCTTTATAAAGAAGAAGAACATTATGACAATTGCAAAATTTAAAAGAAATTAACCTCGTTTATTAGCATGTAAGATAAAGACATTACGAGAACTTAGAAGATTGTTTTAACTTCACGAAATTATATTTTGTTAACTTGTTTTTAACTAATGTCAATTCATTTTGTGTTTAGTGCTTAAATGAAAACATGTTAAAACCTCATGTCGAGTCTTTATGCAAATATTATAACCGTACGGAGGCACGTGGAAAAAACAAGAAACCTTAGGGTTACGTAAGAATACAGTAAACTCAAGCGATGTTCATGTAATTATTTCTCACGAAATTTTGTCAGTTAAAGAAACATTTTTTATGCCATAAATAATTTTAGATGAAATTTTAACAGAAGGAGTTTGTGAAAATAATTTGAAATCTTAAAAGTGTTCGTATAATTTCCAAAATTACTAGCTGTTATAAAATCAAAAAAATCATAGAGGGTGTTAATATTTATAACTTATTGTCAAATTTATGAAAAGAGAAATTCGAAGAAGGCACCTAGAGATGGACTGGTCTGGTCTAATTCACTTGCCTTATAATTTTTCTTGTTTTTGTGCAGCTCATGGCAAACGACAAGTATATGAGCGTCCCCCACAGAGTAATATCCAAGAGTGTAGGCCCAAGAATTTCGGTGGCAAGCTTTTTTCGACCATATGTTGTCGCAGGGAAATCCAAAGCTTACGCACCAATCAAGGAATTGGTAACAGAAGAAAATCCCCAATTCTACCGGGAACTCGAATTGAAAGAGTATATGATGCACCACGCCTCAGAAAAAGCAAAAGGGACATGTCAGCCTTTACAACATTTCAAGATATGAATGTTGGTGTAAACATTATGACTTTTTTAAACATTTATTCTGAAATGTGAAACGTGTCCGTCCTACCTTTTAATTTCCCATGTCGCATTTTCAGGTTTCTTGTATAAATGTGTCACACTTTGCCACATTATTTTATTTTTATTATATTTCATAAAAAATAAAATTATAACATGCATCAGGAAATATTTTACTGGGAGTAGAACTCTAGAAAAGTGGTTTTAAACCATTCAAATGGTGGATGACAGTTTTCTTAATAAGAAGAAATTGTTAACTATTGTAGATATATATGTGTTGACCCTAAAAATTACAAAACATACGCGGCACGTAGGCCGAGCAACTAATAAGCTAACTAAGTCCTTCGATTAAATGCGGGGCGTGCCAACTCATCGGCCAAGCTCGGCCGAGGAGTAAAATTTGTTGATGTTGCGTTGAGCGCGTTGCTGACTTCTTTACCTTGCGACTGCAACCGAGGAAGGAACACTCTCGGTCTTCGGGTCTAGAGCCTGAAGATAAGGCTGCTAGTTCTGCGAAGTTCACAAATCGTTGGTGCCCGATTCGGTTACCGTGATTATATTCGTAAGAGTATAAGCACGTCGAATCGACACCAGACTATACAGACACAAATATTCAAAGGTGACGTATGTCTTGATGATGAATGTGGTTCGACCGTCAGAATGCCAAACTCTGAAACTCACTTGTGACTATCCATTCATAAAATTACTTCGGCGTCCAGTACGTCGAATGTCGTAGCTAGTAACACCTTACTTCGCTGAGAAGGTTAATAAGATGACCTTTGCCAACAAGGATTCGAAAACCCTTCTGGGCCGAGACTTGGATAGGTAACCAGTCGGCCTCGACGCAGTGCTGTTTATCCAAACTGAAGGTTCTCCTTGGTCGGCTGATTCTACGGCAATAGTACTGTTTATCCAAACTGAAGGTGTTCGCCGGTTGCCTCCACAGTGCTGTCTATCCAAACTGAAGGTGTGTCAGCAAGAAAAAGAAAATAAAAATCTCAAGGTGTTTGAGAGGTTTTGCGCAGGGCGATTATGTGTTGAATTCAAGGTCTTCCATTGTTGCATGATTTCTTGTATTTATAACACCAACTCCTTCTTGAGATCGAATTAAACTCCTACCCAGATTGGCAGTTCTTGTTTCAATCTGACTCTGCTCCGAACTTTGAACTCACCTCCTTTTGGGGCTTTATTCATTGTCGGTCGAGAATCCTATTTGCACCACGACTTCCTCGACCCTCTTTGCTTATCTGAATTACTCCTTCTTGCGATAGGACTCGACCATCTCTGCTAACTGGCTCGGAATCATCAGGCAGCCTATTAGTATTTTTGACATGGCTTTGGGCCGAGCCCAACCCTACACTCGGCCCAACCATATTATTTTGGGCCCAAACATTGCCCCTCGATTCTGAGGTCGTCGGCTGCCAACCTTTGGTCGGATCTCGACCTTGAAGAAGCGGACACACCTTTTGCCTTTAGACTTATCTGTTCTCGATAACCACTACCACCACTACCATGCGTATTTATGGAATATGATTGCACGATCCTCGTTACTCCCAACGTACTGCCACGTGTCGACTCTCTGCTAAACCTACCAACCCTTAATCATGGTCCTCGAAAACGTGCGCCCGTCGAAATGTCTCTTCCTCATTAATGCATTAAAACTACCGCCGCACACAATCATGCGTCCCAAATCCCTGAAAACCTTGATCCTATCTTTGAATATTCCCAAAATATCCAAAATGATTGGTCATTTCCTGGTTGATTTTCCCTCAAATTCAAAACCCTAGCGCCTCCGAATACCAAACGTTTGATCTTCCTCCTGAAATGCCTATAAATACCCAAATTTCTTTCATTTGCATCCCACGCCTTAAAAAACTTTGAAATCTTTTTTTCGTCATTCCTGCTTGCTCAAACCACGAAACCTCAAGCTCATCTCTCCTAAACCCCCTTTTTAACCTACGCAAACCTTTGACTCCTTACCAATGGCCTCCTTCATCTCAAAGCTTTCCGATGAGTGCAACAAATGCAAAGATTTCATCAACCGGAGTGCCATCAAAACGCTACGCTTAGAAAACGACCTAGTCACCACTCACTAAATTCTGGGGCCACTTTTCAAAGATGTAGTGCCATCGTGCATCACCAACCTCCTTAAGGAACAGTGCCTAATACCCTTGCTGCAGGGGTTTGACTGGTCGAAATGGTGTTTGGCAGGGCCCCAAGGAGCTTGGCCCTCGACCACCGCAGCCTGGGCTGTCTGGGTTGACCGAATGGGAACATTCTTCGGCAAAGAATGGGAAGCTCTCGGCATTAAAGACGCCATCAAGCTCTCAACCATGGAGATCACCATGGATAAAGAGTTGCTCATGACGGCCCTGAGTTTATGGTGTTCGGCTACCAACACCATGATCCTTCCTTTCGGCCCTCTCGGCCCTACCGTCCTTGATATCTCAGCTATCCTTGGGACTTCCCCATCTGGTCTCCCAATAGATGCTGCCCTTTCCGGGTGCCCATCGAACCTCAACCTAAAAGCGCTATTCGATGAACGGGCCATCGAGACACTCAGTCGAGGAGATCGAGAGCCCTCGAAAGAAGAGGTTCAGAAACTACACAGGAACTTCTTCAACTACAACACTCTCATCCTCCACTTCGCTGGCCGAGGCGAGGAGAGTCTTAGGAAGGGAGAACATGAAGCCTTCCTATTTTACTAGTACAACAAATTCATCTGTTGTACCCGGTCAAACAAGTGTTTGGTCGAAAACATGCTGGTGGCTCAAGCCCTGGCTAGCGGTCACTCCTTGGCGCTCAGTCCAGCCATCATCGCCAATCTCTTTCGTTGTTTGGCCGAAACAACCATCAACAAAATCGACCCACACCATAACGGACCCCTCTGGGTATTCCAACTCTGGCTGCAGGTTTACTTCTCCACACTTCGGCTCGAAGTCCCCGTTTTCCAACCTATCGCAGCGCTTGGTCTTCAATTGGCCTCTCGACCGGCTCCTCCTCACCGGGCCGACAAAGTCCTTAAACACTTCTTCTGCCTAGATGTCCTTTCTGACGACGAGTTCCTGGTGTGCCGGCATCAGGAATACTCCGCCTAGATCAAGCTTCAGAAGACAGCATAAGATGAGACCAAAGATGCTTATCTTCGTCAACACTGGGGGTCGTTCTTATTGACCTGCGACCTTCCCCTTGGTTGCGACGCCTGCCGAGCTAGTTGGGAAGTCTATCATCCCTATTTCGTCGCTCGGTAGCTCGGCTACCTCCAAGGTTGCCCAGTACCCCTGCTCGTTTCTCACTCCCTTTTAAGTTGATGACGCCTTTCTGGTTCCTCCAAGAGGGAGTGCAAAACGACGGAACAAGAGTTTCAAGATAATTGTAAAAAATTTCAGCTTCGACCGACTGTTCCTGAATCTCTGGGTACTGACACCTTTGGGGACTGGTGGGAAGAGTACACCCGTGACTTCTTCGGGTTCTCAGCCGAAGACGTGGTCAGTAAAATCTTCAGTGACCACCCTAGACAAGCTCCTGTAGCCCAATCCAAAGAAACGACCCAAGGTACATTGTCGTTTCGTCCTTTGTACTTCAACTACTTGCCCCTTGTTACTGACTCTACTTCGCTCTCTCAGGTGGTTATGTGTTGAGACGGGCGGACATGGTCACCGCGGCGGTGGCCAAGAAAAAATTAGTCCCCTCGAAGAAGACCGTTACTACCGGGCGAACCCCGTCGACCAAGCGCCCCCATTAGGACGCCGAGACAGGAGATGATGCACCTCGCCTTTCGAAACGCGTCAAGAAGTTGGTGAAGAAGGGGGAATGGGAGATTCACGTTATCTCCAGCCAAACCACGGGAGCGACCGCTCCTGTCGTCTCTCTTCCCGTCCCGGTTGCCCAGGCTTCGGCGGACCGACTGCCTCTGGCTATACCAACGATTTGGGTTATGGCCGACCCGGCTGCTGCTCCAGTTGTAGCTTCGGAGCCAGCCATTGTGTCTGCCTTGGAGGAAATAGCTGCACTCGTCGAGGCATCCCCCACCCAGCGACTGAAGGTCATTCTAGAAGAGGTATGATTCCACTGCTAACCTTTGTTTATTCAATTTTCCAGTCGTAACAAAATTTTCCTCAGGACAATGAAAGTGACGAGATCCCGCTGGAGCATTGCCCTCGACCAGCCAACTTTCCTCCCGTCAATCCTCCCCCTATGGTCGAGGCAGCCGTCTAATCGGATCCTCCTATGGTCGATCGTGGGAAGAGACCCCTGGTCGAGCCTAAGGCGACGGCCGAAACGCCGCTCCATCCGCAGGATGAAGACGTCAACATTCCTCCACAAGAAGTTTCCTCGGCCTTTGTAAGGCTCACTTGTCTTTTTATTAATTTTATCATGACGCATCTGAACTTAAAAGAAATATTAAATGTCAGGTGCCCGAACGTTCATTTCACCGACAATTTTATGCGTCGAAAGACGTTATCTATATTTCCTGGCCACCGCTGTGGCCATCAACTATAGATAACCTCTATCGATTGCGTGAATTGAGAAGCGGTCTCAGGCACTGGGCTCGGCCATTAAGTTCTCCAGGTTCAAGCAATGAACCAGAAGGGCATGGCCGAAGTCTCCTCCTGGCAGGTCTAGAAACACATTCCCTTTGTTATGCATTTCATCTAGACACATTCCTTTTGTTATGCATTCCATATATCTTTCCTTCTGCTGAAATTTTCCTTTCCTATGCAGCCTTCATAGGAGGTCAAGCTCGACGCTTTGATTGCAACCACTTCGGGGGCGGCTGGCTCTTCCGCGCCTGCAACGAAAACTTCCGCGTCCATGGCCGAACCAAATGCTCTCATCAAGCTGCAAGAATTGCTACTTTTTCGGCGTCGTAAATCCTTGAATGCCAAGGCCTCGACTCCGTAGGAACATATCTAAACAATCTTGCGATTGATGGTCAGTTAAGCACCAAAGCCATTACTCGAGCTTTTTCTGCTCTGAAACGAACTCGACAGTATTTTGGTATTTTCGAGAAAGCTCTTGGGGCCGAAGATGACCTGAAAGTCGCGATGGTCGTTTAAGAAGCTTTGCGTCTATGGGTTAATATGTTAAAGTCGAAAAAAGATGCACTGGCCGACCTTGATCATCAAATTGTAGAACTTCAGAAACGTAGGTCGGCCGTTGCTTCTGAGCTAGCAAGAGACTTCAAGTCGGTCGGTAAATCCTGTCTGATCGAATATGCGGCTAGTGTGCGGCACGTCGAGCAGCTGAATATGGATAAGAGGAATCGGCAGGCCGAGGTTACGATGGGCGAAGTGAGGTGGTTAGAATTGAAGGTTGTTCTCGAAACTCTCATTCCCTCCTCACCTTAAGGGTGTTTAGCTATAAGTAGGATTATATGTACTTGTACACTCGTTTTTACGAGCTTGTTAATGGAACAGACTATTCTTGCATTTCCCATGTGACCGGATAATACTTCTTTAAGAACTTCCCATTGATTGGTCATTTATGAATTAAGCTGGTTCGGTCTTTAAGATGATATGCCCCCTTGCCGAGAACCTTGTGGACGATGAATGGTCCTTCCCAATTCGGCGACCATTTGCCGAACCTTGGGTCTTTACTTCCTACGGGCAACACCGTTTGCCAAACCAATTCTCCTTCGCTGAACGTTTTTTGTCTGATGCATTGATTATAAGCTCGCTCTGCAATTTTCTTCTGTGCTCTTAATAAATTACCCGCGTCGATTCAATTTTCTTCTAAGTCTTCTAATTCTTATCGCATAGCTTGGCTATATTCGGCACTAAACAAACTACTCTGCTCGATTACTCACAACGAGTTTATACTTAACTCGACTGGTAACATAGCGTCATGTCTATAAGTTAACGCGTAAGGAGTTGTTCCGGTGGCGGACCAGGGTGACGTTCGGTATGCCCATAACGCTTCGTTTAACTTTAAATGCCACATCCCAAGCCTCTCTCTTACCGTTTTTTCCAGAATGCCGATTAATACTTTATTGCTTACTTCAGCATGCCCGTTCGCTTGTGGGTAATACGGCGTAGACTGCTCAAGTCGGATATTCAGATTTGCCGTGTATTCCATATACCTGTCAGCCGTGAAGATTGTGCCATCGTTGGTTATGATCGTTTCTGGCACGCTGAATTTGGTCACAATATTTTCCTCTACAAAACTGCAGATTTCTTTGGCTGTTAATTCGGCGTATGATTTTGCCTCGACCCACTTAGTGAAGTAATTGGTCGCTACTATTATCCACGGATGTTTTGCCGTTCCCGACGATGGTGTGATTTTGCCGATTACGTCTATTGCCCATCCCCTGAATGGCCATGGTTTAGTAACTGAGTGGAGTAATTCGGTCGGGGCTCTCTTCACTGGTCTATGAATTTGGCACGGTATGCATCCCCATGCATATTCGATGCAATCCTTTAATATACTTGGCCAAAAGTAACCGTGTCGTTAGAGCAACCAACGCATTTTACGTTCTGATTGGTGAGCTCCACAAATTCCTTCATGTACCTCGGCCATTGCTTGGACAGCCTCCTGCGGGCCGAGGTACAATAATAGTAACTCATCCTCACTCTTTTGGTATAATTCATTTTGGTATGACATGCAATTTATGGCGTGGATCCTCATTCTTCGGTCGTGTTTCCCGTTGGGGTTATCGAGATATCGTAAAATCGTCTTTCTCCAATTGTCTGGTAGTGTCTCGACGGCACATACTTCTACGAGGTCTCCTCATTCCAGTAACGATGGTAACAACATCACCCTAGTGCGTACCACGTGATTGCGCTGGAGAATTTGCTGATTGACCAAGGCTGGGTACGATCGCAGGACTGTGGGTGTTACCTGGCTTAGCTTGCCCTCCGTGAGTTGTCATCCAGAGGCGATTTGGGCGAGTTCGTTGGCGTCCGTGTTCTGAATACGCAAAATGTGCTCAAATGTAATTCGTTTAAACAACTCGGCCAAATAGGTGGCGACCATGTGATAGGGCGCCAAAGTATAACTCATGCAACGAAACACTCCGTTGAGTTGGTTAATCACTACTTCAGAATCACCGAGGACGAGAACACGGGTTGCTCTTAAATCATGTAAGACGTGAAGGCCGATGATAAGAGCTTCATACTCGGCTTGATTATTTATACAGCCGAAATCTAACTTGAGAGAGAAATACCAGCGGTAGTGGTCGGGTGATTGAATGGCAATACCAACACCTGCCGAGGTCAAAGTACTAGAACCATCAAAATGCATAGTTCAGTGGTTGTCGTGCGTTGTGATTAAGTCGATTTCGACGTCGCTGCCCCCAAAACCATAAGGAGAAGAGTGTTGGGCCAAAAAATGGGCGAGAGCTCGGCCTTTGACGACCTTTTAGGGTACGTACTGTAGACTGAACTCGGATAAAGCCAGTGTCCATTTCCCAATTCGGCCTTTGACGATAGGCTGAGTGAGCATGTAACGAATCACATCTGTTTGGGCAACAACCGGCGTAACAGATGGGAGCATGTAGTGTCGAAGTTATGATGTGGCGAAAAACAAAGCTAAGCAAAGTTTTTTTACGGGTAAATAGTTGAGCTCTGGCGAATTCAGATTACGGCTAAGATAAAAGATAGCTTGTTCATGCCCAACATCGTTATCTTGCGCGAGGAGACAACTAATGGATTCAGCGGCTGCTGAAATGTACAGTTTAAGAGGTTTACCGCGACAAGGTGGAACTAGTACGGGTGGTGTGGAAAGGGATACCTTGATTTGCGTAAAAGCCGTTTGGTGTTCTTCGCGCCATTCAAACTTGTTGAAATCCTTAAGTTTGAGTAACGTAGAGAATGCTTTCATTTTGCCTGCCAAATTAGCGATGAAGCGGCGAAGGAAATTTATCTTCCCGAGCAATGACTGAAGCTGCTTCTTGGTTGTCGGGGGTGGAGCACTAATGATTGCGCGAGCTTTATTTTCGTCGACTTCAATGTCGCGATGGTGCACCAAAAATCCTAAAAAATTACTGACCGATACACCGAAGGCGCATTTGGCCGAGTTTATTTTTAGATTATGCTGGCGCATGCAAAGGAACGCTTGCCGAAGATCATCCAGTTGCGTTCGGCGACTTTTTGATTTCACCATCACATCATCAATATAAACTTCCACGATTGTACCGATCAAGTCATGGAATATCGTATTCATGGCTCGTTGGTATGTGGCGTCGGCGTTCTTAAGGCTGAATGGCATGACAACCTATTCGTAGATGCCGAGTGCCCCCGGGCAATGGAAGGCGATCTTATGGACGTCGGCCTCAGCAATAAAGATCTGGTTGTAACCGGCATGGCCGTTTATTAAGGACATCAGTTCATGATTGGTTGCGGCATCAATTAGTAAGTCTGAGATTGGAATTATGTATTCATCCTTGGGAGTGGCCAGATTTAAGTTACAGAAATCGATGCAAATGCGGAGGGCTTCACTTTTCTTTAACACCGGGACGATATTGGCCAACCATTCGACGTACCGAGCGGTCCGAATAAACCCATCTTTTAGAAGCCGAACTAATTCGTCCTTTATGCCAAGTTGTACTTTGGTCGAGAACCGGTGTGGAGGTTGTCGAAAAGGCTTACACCCGTCTTTGATGCGTAACTCATGTTCGACAAGGTTTCGATCAAGGCTTGGCATCTCATGATAATTCCACGCGAAACAATCTTTAAACTCATGAAGCAATTTACAAAGCTCGACCTTCATAAAAAGTGGTAATAACGCGCTGATAAACAACGGTCGAGGATCATCGGCTGCGCCAACATTGATTTCTTCCAATGGGTCTTTAACCTAGGATCGATTGTCTTCGAGTTCGGCTAGTGCGGCCTGAACTTTGTCGAAAGATAGAACAGGGCCGTTATCCGCTTCGGCCTAAAATTCGATTAAGTTTATGCCGAAATGTGGTTGCTTGGCAATGGCGTACCAATGGGCCAACAGACGTTCCATGATCGATGAAACTGCGGCCTAACGCCTTTCTTGTTTGGTGGCGTTAATCATCGGCATTGGTAAGTAGATCTGCCAAGCCAAGTCTCGCCGAATCCTGTTGGACAGTCTCGACGCCTACCTCGATAGCTTTCTGTACCGAAATTCTGGTCGGCCGTCCATCCTCGTTAAAACCCTGGAGGCTGATATAGCCGACGTGATCGTCATAATAGCGAGCCTGAATCATGTTAGTCTTAAATGGCTGATTATTGGCTAGGTGCACTACGACCGATTTGCCATCCCAAAAGATGAGAACTTGGTATAGTGACGAGGGAATGCAACTGGTTTGGTGGATCCAATCGCTGTCGAGCAATGCATTATAGTCAATCTTAGAGCCAATTATAAAGAATGTCGTCATGTGGTGAGGACTGGCAACGTTGACTTCTAACGGGAACCCTCATTTGGTTTGAGACTTGTCGCCGATGAAACTGCTCATCGTTATCATTGATAGGATAAGCTCGTCATTAGAACGGCGTAATACCTTCATGATGGATATCAGCATAATGTTGACTGTGGCTCCACAGTCGACAAACACTTTAGAAATAGGATATCCCTCAATATGGGCCGTGACGTATAACGGCTTTAGATGTTAGAGATTAATCGAGGGGGACTGGGGAAATAATTAAGCTAAGGCTGCCTTAGGGTTGTCGCCTTTACAGACTTCTCTATCGTCGTCAGTAACGACGAAATCCACTTGTGTTGTTTCTTCGGCAATGACATCCCCATCCAAGAAATTTGACTGATGGGTGATTGGTTAGAACTCAGCCGGTAGGACATGGACTATACTGATCTCTATATGCACGAGGACCGAGGGACCCATCGGGTCTTGGTCGTCACTTTCTAGAGTAGTAGACGTAGCATCAGTCGTCGGAATGTCTGCGATTGGACTACTTAGTGTTTCGGTATGACGAACTTGAACTGCTTGAGTTGCGCGAGTAATAATCCTCATTATAGAATGGCGCATCAAAGTCAAGACACTGTCTGACTGGGGCTAGGTCTTTTCCTTGTACCTGTGGGCCGAGTCTCTCCAACACTTAGCGTCGTGGGCCGGCGCAGAGTTCCTTTGGCGGTTTTGTAGCGGTCGTGGATGGTGGGTCTGACATTGGTGCCGAAGACTCCCTCTTTTTAGGTTCAACTTGTGTTTTACAGTGGTCGCATAAAACCATTGATTCATGAGTTTCTTCAGAACTAGAACTTGTCATGGGTTCATCGATAGCCAGCCCTGAGGGCTCCATAGATGGTGCATTTGAAAACAAATCAATTTTCAATCTTGGTTGACCATTTTGCTTACGGACGTGCTGCATCGGGATATATTCGGTCTTCCCCTTTCCTTTGTGTTTAGGAAGATGAGCGTCCACCATACCAATTGTTGTCGAGGGGAAGGGATTGACGTCGACCGCCATCTGTTTCTCCGGGAATTTTAACTTACCCTTCTCGATCCAATTTTGAATCACGTCTCGGAACACAACGCAATTATTGGTAGCATGCTTGTTTGAATTATGATACTTGCAATATGTTTTGCCCTTCAATTCTTCGACCTTAGGGATGTTGTGTCCTGGTTGAAGTTTAATGATTTTGCTACCAACAGTTGGTCGAAAATTGCATCGGTTTTGGTGATATCGAAAGTGTAAACTTTCGATGTTTTACTCATCTCTTCGGCGGCTGAGCGGGTCTTGGCGTCTTTGGGACTAACTTGAGCTAACGCCTTGCAAACGTAAGGTTTATCTATCATTATTTCGGCTGCGTCCACACTGGCATACTGGGTGTCCTCGCTTTCGGCCAATGCATAGCTAACCGTGGGATTCTTATATAATGCTCCCCGAGATGGCAACTTTGATATCTTTTCTTCTCAGAGAAAATAATCATACTGCTTGACGTGTTGAGCGAGTTTGTACATATCTCGAATATTTGCCCCCAGAAACTTCTTTTTGTATTCCACATCCAAGCCGTTTAGGGCAATTCTGACGAATTCTACTTCAAGAAGACGTACCCGGCACCAATTCTTGGCTGACTTAAACCTTGTCAAGTATTCCATTGGGGATTCGTCGGACGCTTGAGCCATCCTAGCCAATGATGAAACGAACATTTCCATCCCTGGTCGATAGAATTGTTCATGGAATTTCTTGACCAATTCCTCCCAACTATGGACGGAGTTTGGTGGGAGATTAATGTACCAAGCGAAAGCTGACCCTGTTAGTGAAAAGTTGAACAGTCGTAGTTTATGGAAGTCACTATTGACGTCTCCACATTACGTCGTGAACTGAGCCATATGTTCTAACGAGGATAAAGACGATTCTCCGACGAACAGACTGAAATCGGGGATCTTAAAGCCTCGAGGGTATTCGAACCTTTCTACATAAGCTGGGTACGGGTGGATGAACTTTGGGAACTTCGGCCCTTTTTTTAGGGCCGAGTCGATCATTCGTTGGCCCTCGGTCAAATTAACGGATGCTGTTTCTTCTCCATGGTTCAGCCCGTCAGATATATTGCCTGATCCGCCTCTTTTCTCCAAGTCAATTGGTTGTAGCCGGGCGGACCCTTTCTCATCTTGTGCTGGAACATTTGGAAAAGAAAGCTGCTGAGGTTGGCTAATATGGCCATCTTTGAAAGCTTTACTGACCAATAGTTCAAGCATCCTTGTCTGTGTGTCGTTGTTGCTTCGTATTACGTATAGTAAATCATTCATTTTTTGGCAAATCAATTGCTCAACCTGTCGATATTGTTCATTGAGTCGTCTCCGAAGAAACGACCTAGTTGGCGGATCAGAACCCTCCCCACTATGTTTGTCGCAATCTTCCACTATTCCTTCAACAAAAATGCCTGCTGTTTGGTTAGGAACTTCTGGGCTACGAGGCTGTCCGCCGAGACAAATTTCAATATCTCGGCGTGTCGCACTTGTAGCCTCAGGCGGCGCAACAATGATCGAATTTTTTGCCTGATGCAAATCCTGCCTAAGGTCTTGCACTGGACTTAGTTGACTTTCCCATGATTGTTTTCATTTTTACGGACCGTGTCTCAATGGTCATGAACTCCGAAGGTCTAGCACAAGGTCTCACTGGGCGTGCCAAAATGTTGACCCTAAAAATTACAAAACCTACGCGACGCACAGGCTAAGTAACTAATAAGCTAACTAAGTCCTTCGGTTAAATGCGGGGCGTGCCAACTCGTTAGCCAAGCTCGACCGAGGAGTAAAATTTGTTGATGTTGCGTTGAGCACGTTGCTGACTTCTTTACCTTGCAACTGCGACCGAGGAAGGAACACTCTCGGTCTTTGGGTTCTAGAGCCTGCAGACAAAGCTGCTAGTTCTACGAAGTTCACAAATCGTTGGCGCCTGATTCGGTTACCGTGATTATATTCGTAAGAGTATAAGCACGTCGAATCGACACCAGACTATACGGACACAAATATTCAAAGGTGATGTATGTCTTGATGGTGAATGTGGTTCAGCCGTCAGAATGCCGAACTTTGAAACTCATTTGTGAGTATCCAATCATAAAATTACTTTGGCGTCCAGTACGCCGAATGTCGTAGCTAGTAACACCTTACTTCACCGAGAAGGCTAATAAGATGATCTCTGCCAACTAGGATTCGAAAACCCTTATGGGCTGAGACTTGGATAGGTAACCAGTCGGCCTCGATGCAGTGCTATTTATCTAAACTGAAGGTGCTCCTTGGTCGGCTGATTTTACGGCAACAGTGTTGTTTATCCAAACTGAAGGTGTTCGCCAGTTGCCTCCACAGTGCTGTCTATCCAAACTGAAGGCATGTCGGCGAGAAAAAGAAAATAAAAATCTTAAGCTGTTTGAGAGGTTTTACGCAGGGCAATTGTGTGTTGAATTGAAGGTCCTCCATTGTTGCATGATTTCTTGTATTTATAACACCAACTCCTTCTTGAGATCGAATTAAACTCCTACCCAGATTGGGAGTTCTAGTTTCGTTCTGACTCTGCTCTGAACAACCCTACTCCCACTACGACTTTGAACTCACCCTTTTTTGGGGCTTTATTCATTGTCAGTTGAGAATCCTATTTACACCACGACTTCCTCGACCCTCTTTGCTTATCTGAACTACTCCTTCTTGCGATAAGACTTGACCATCCCTGCTAACTGGCTCGAAATCATCAGGCAGCCCATAGTATTTTTGACATGGCTTTGTGCCGAGCCCAACCCTACACTCGGCCCAACCATATTATTTTGGACCCAAACAATATGTTTTGTCTCTCCACTAGCAATTCATCGTTCATATTGAAAACTTCGACCTATTGAGAACCAAACATAATATTGCAGAGAGAAGAAGACTAACTCTAGCATGGAAATTATGAACTTAAGTAATTTCCTTTTGTTTTTTTAATAAAAGGTTACTTTATTACCAACACAATATATTATAATAGAAAAGGCCCCAATACAATACACACACAAACAAAAATGGACCTCCAAAGTAACCCATGAGCCCGAAGCAAAGTTTTGAGTGAGCCCAATATAGAAAAAAAACCGAAAAACACATCAAAGATACATGTAGTCAGAACGCCTCAAACCAAGACCCCAACAACATTCTAAAATCCAGCTAAGAAAAACCACCCCAGGAATGAAGAAACAGAAGACGCGATCCTCCAATGAGCACCTTAGAAGTTGTAGTCACCAATCGAACGAAGCCTATGGGAATAAGCAACTCGCAAGCAACAATGCCAACAGGGGCACACATAAAAGTGGAAGAAGGTGATAGGAACACCCAAGTTAGAGCTCTACTCACCTTCCGAGAGAATTGCGAAAATTAGAGAAAAAGATTAGTGGTTACAAATCTAATAGGTGGCTTCAAGGAGAAACAGGAAAGCGGATGGATGACAGAGTGGCAAAGAGAGAATAGACAGGAAATAAGAAAAGGGATGACAGGGACCCTGGTCATAGCTAGGGTGGATCTGGAAACTCTCACACAAAGAAGAGAAGAACTCTCACAAAGAGAGAAGAACTCTAACGAGGAGAGAAGCAGGGTCTCCAAGTAAGTTTTACTAATTGTTTCCATGAAATCAATTCAACATATGATTATGACATTAATTGTAGCTACTTGTATTTAATTAGTTTAGATCCTAAGTGAAAACTTTTACATGGGGTATCAGAATCACCAATTAAATCTTGAAGTCAATTATTTTGACTTAAAGTATACAAAGCTTGAATCGGTGCTGTTTGACTTTCGGGTATAATGCATGAATTTTTGTTCCACATTTTTTCTTCTGGGTATAAGGATTAACTTCTCTCTAGTTCTCGTATGGCGACTCTTTTGCTTATCTGATTTCGTGAACTTTATCATGATAGTTGTGAAGAAAGTTGAGATTTCATCATAAAATTAATTGGTAATATTGGGAATAGCCCAACTACATATAAGCATATGTAAGGTCCCTTATGTCATCCATGTGGAGTTCATTCTCAACATGTCCCCTCATGTGTGCGAATTTTCAAGCTTAACACGTTGACAACACAACTCGGCTGACGTAGAGCACACGTGGCTGTTGAGTTTAATACGTGGGACAACCTGCTTTAATATCATGAAGAAAGTTGAGGTTCCACCATAAAATCAATTGGCAATATAAGGAGTAACTCAACTACTTATAAGCACATGCTGTTGAGTCAATATTCTGATATAAGCTTGCTCATTGTGCTCCTACAAGACCAAATCGGCGGCCTCCAAGTCCTAAAAAACCAATGGGTTCATGTTACCCAAATTCATGGAGCTTTAGTTATAAATCTCGGAGATCTGTTGCATGCAAGTCAAATTTAACCAAATTGTAAATGAAATGCAGATATTATTACAGAAAATTCTTCCTTGTACGTAGTATTAAATGAGACAAGCATTGAATGATTTGGATTAGTTTGAATTATTGATTTTACTTGGTTCCGTGAACCCAAATCATCCAATACTCATGACATTTAATACTACATAACACCATAGCTTATTATTATGTAGTTTCTAATTAATAGTTAATCTCAAACGACAAGTTTATTGGTGTCAACCATAGGGTGTCGGCCAAAAACATAGGCCTAAGAATTTTGGTGGCATGTTTTTTTAGACATCTTCCGCCGGAAAATTCCTCGAGGAGGTATGTGCCAATCAAGGAGTTGTAATCGGAAGAAATTTCCGCAGTTTACCGGGAAACCACGGTGAAAGATTTTGTCGCATACTACTATACGAAAGGGCTCAACGGGGTCCCTGCACTGGATATCTTAAGGTATGAAGTTTGGCTGTGAATATGTATGGTCTAGTTTATTTAACAATGATTCAGTCTTGTGTATACTTGCTAAGATGAAAGTATGTATGGTCTAGGTTTCTGAGCAATGGTCTTACTTGTATTCTAGATTATCATTTAGATTTATTTCCTTGTGTTGCTCTGTTGTTTTTGTATAAATTCCTCTAATTTGGAGAAAATAAAGTAGAGGAGATTGTGAAATTTATTCTTAAATATATATATATATATATATATATATTTTTATAGTGACTCCATTATCTGCCCCATGTATTTATTTATTTATTTATTTTTCTTACTCTTTGAGAATAACAGCCAGTTTCCTAGACAATCACAGGTACCAAGTGTTGGCGTGAGTCAACTTTATGGTTTAGGAATGTAAATAGCATAGGATTACATGACTGATTCATTGTATATTTGCAATTCTTGTTTCCTAATTTATTGGGCCTCATGTATGATTATATATATGCCTCCTAGATAGAAGAATAATATAACAATTCAACCCTAAACAAATATACTTTTATCTTGGCATCAGAGCATGTTTCGGCTTGTCTCTTCCCAAACCCTAAAACAAGTCAAAGCTAAGCCGTGCATTCTACAAAGATTGCATAAGAAAAAACAAATCCTGGTGTTCTTAAAATTGAAGGGAGTATGACAAGACCTTGATAAAAGATGTCCTATCAAGATGGTGTGTGCAGCTGATCTTAGAACCCGTAAGGAAGAGCTTTCAAAAGACAGGGTGTATGACTTTCTCGCAGGATTAGACAATGGCTTCGACCAAGTCCAGAGTGAATCCTAAGAATGAAACCCATTTATGGGATTGAAGAGTGCTTCAGTTTGATTCAACATGAAGCACAAAGAAAGAAAACTATGCTTGGGACAAGGGCCACGACAACAAGCTCTTTTATGGCAATGATCACCAAGTCCCTACCACCATCCATGCATCCACCGTCCACTAGAACACCACGCCCAAACCGTACACAAGAAGACATCGATAAGGAGAAACTTCATTGCAATCACTACAAGGGAAAGCAGCACACTGAAGAAACATGTTTTGAATTACATAGGTATCCAGAGTGGTAGTGGGAATTAAAAAAAAAAAACAGTTCAAAACCAAAGGGAAGCGCATAGGGTAGGCCAAATTGGTCGAGTCTAGGGCTGGAAGGGCTCCTATGACAGCAGGCTACATAGGGTCCAATTGTAATGTTGGGAAACTTGATATTACAACAAGATATTATGAGCCTAGGCCCCACACATCAGCCCACGACTTGGATGAACAAATGGGCCACAACTTAGAAGAAAAATTGCAACCTACAGTAGAGGAAGATACTGACCAGATGCTCTCGTTAATCAAGCAAATTTCAAATGAGGACCCAGGTAACATTGGTACTGCACTCATGGCATCCATTAAACGAGATTTTGGCTGGATAATAAACTCTGGGGCTACTGATCACATGACATACGACAAATCATTATTTCACCACATGACTTCCCCACCAAAGGAGAATGTTATCACGACAAACGGCGAAGTTGCTCCTGTTACAGGAGCTGGTTCAATAGACCTTACTCCATCTTTATCTTTGCACAATACACTACTTGTTCCATTATTATCAAATCATTTACTCTATGTTGGTCAGGTTACAGAACAGTTGGATTGTGTAGTACTAATGTTTCCTACTGTTTGCCTACTTCAGGATATCCAGACATAGGCGATCATTGGGCGTGGTACTAAGAGGAGAAGGTTATATTATGTGGAGGATTTGGCACTAGGCCGAGTCAATCAAGTGCGTAGTAGTTACAATATAAGACCAAGACAATTTGGTTATGACATCATCGACTAGGACATGCATCTTTTGGTTATTTGAAAAAATTACTTCCGTCATTATTTAGTGGCATTTCAGAGTCTGATTTCTGCTGTAATGATTGCATTCTTGCCATCGTACTTGATATCATTTGAGTTTCAATAAAAGAACAGTGCCTTTTGAGTTAGTTCACTTTGATGTATGGGGTCCTTCACCAATAACTGCACAACATGGTATTCGGTGGTTTGTTATCTTTATGGATGATTGCACTCGAATAACATGGCTTTATACAATGAAACAAAAAAGTGATGTTGGTCAAATCTTCCAACAATTTTACCGCATGATTGGAAATCAATTCTTCCTCCCTATTAAAGTCCTCATATCAGATAATGGTGGAGAATATCTTAATTTAGAACTCTATGAGTTTTTCACGGAGCACGGCATTGTTCAAGAGACCACTTGTCCTCAAACCCTACAACAAAACGATGTGGCGGAGCATAAGAACTAGCATATCTTGGAAACTACTTGAGCACTTCTTATTGGAGCATAGGCATCTAACACATATTGGGCAGAGGCTGTCACCTATTCCGTTTACCTCCTGAACTGAGCCTTCCCAGATTCATAATTTTCGCACCCCTTTGGCAACCTTGACGGATCATGTCTCTCTTCCGTCCTCTCTTCAGTTATCACCTTGCATTTTTGGATGTGTGGCATATGTGCATCTTCAAAAAAACCAACGCATTAAATTGGACCCATGTGCGATTCGTTGTGTGTTTTTTGGATTTAATAGCCAACAAAAGGGATACAGATGTTATCATCCTTCTACTAGGTGTTTATATGTCACCATGGATGTCACATTCTTCGAAACTGAAATGTTCTTTGCTACATAACCAACCCACTCTACTCGTCAAGGGGATTTGGTTAGTATACAAGACAAATATAGGTGGTTTGATATGCCACTGGAGCTATCCAATGGGAGGGTTGAAATAAACCAAGAAAATAGTGAGCTTGCTAGTAGTACACTTGGCAGTAGCCAACGTAGGCCCGCTTGGCAGCAGCCCAATCAATGATTCATGCATTTACAGTAGCCTAAGCACAAATCCATCCATTGACTGTGGGGAACAAGCTATGAAGTCTTTGGGCAGCCTAAGTGTTAACCTATGGGTTGATTATGGAGAACATGTTGGGGAATGCGGCAGTGGACCGAGGGGAGAGCCTTTGACTTAGCCTATAAATGGGCCTAAATTGTTTGGGTCAGGAAAAAGGAAAATGGATAGCACCGAAGCAGCAAATCCATCAAATAATAACCTTCATTCTCCTCTACCAATACTCGCTCATGTCCCCGAGGATATCCAAGAGGTACGTTCTCATAATTCAAGTATTATTGAAAATCTTATGTCTTACCTTCTAGGCAAAACCGTAGTAAACCACCTGACAGATTTTCTCCGAATGGAAAAGTGAGATATGCAATTGCACAGTATGTGTCAACACATCGTTTAGCACTTAAGTATCAAGCTTTTGTGAATCAAATGGTTGGAATTAAGATCCCAACCAAAATGGAAGAAGCCCTGCAAGATTCTCGTTAGATAGAAGCCATGGAGCTTGAGATAAAGGCCTTACAAAGAAATGGTACATGGAACGTGGTACCACTGCCACATAGGAAGAGACCAGTGCGATGTAAATGGGTATTCACCATAAAGCACAAAGCAGACGGATCCATAGATAAATACAAGGCAAGATTGGTTACTAAAGGGTACACGCAGACATTTAGAGTTGATTATCAGCAAACTTTTGCTCTAGTTGCAAAAATGAATACTATTTTTCGAGTGTTTTTTGTACTTAGTTGCTAACTTTGATTGGCCCTTGAAACAATTTGATTTGAAAAATGCCTTCTTACATGGAGATTTGGAAGAAGTATACATGGATTTTCCACCTAGATACGAAGTACCAAATGGAGTTGGAAAAGTGTGCAAACTTCGAAAGGCCCTCTATGGACTCAAACAATCACACAGAGCATGGTTTAGGAGGTTCACCTTATGGCTACAAACAAGGGAATGCAGACCATACACTATTTATCAAACCCATGGGAAGTAAGGTCACTTTGTTGATAATCTATGTGGATGATATGGTAGTCATTGGCGATGATATAGAATAGATAAAGAGACCGCAAAGTTATCTTTCCTCAGAGTTTGAGATGAAGGATCTAGGGGGCTTGAAATACTTTCTCGGAATCAAAGTTTCTCGTTCTTGTGATGGTATTTACTTGTGTCAGCAAAAATATGTGCTAGATCTTTTCTTTGAAATTGGGATGTTGGCATGTAAACCAACAGAAACCCCTATCGTGCAGAATCATCACCTGGCAATATACCAGGATCAAATTCTAACTAACAAAGAGAGGTACCAGAGGTTAGTAGGAAGATTGATTTATTTATCACCTATAAGGCTAGATATTGTATATACAGTTAGAATTGTAAGTCAAGCTAGGCACTCTCCTAGTAAGGATCATATGGCAGCCGTAATGAGTATATTGAGTTATCTGAAAGGTGCACCTGGGAAAGGATTAATTTTCAAGAAACATGGACATAGTCGCTCCACGTTAGGCTACTTTACATTTGTAGTAGGAAATCTCGTAACTTGGAGAAGTAAAAAATAAAACGTGGTGGCCAAATCCATAGCCGAGGCGAAATATCGAGGTATGGCACATGGGATTTGCGAATTGTTATGGATCCAGATTCTTATAATTGAAATAGGATTTAAGCCTCGGGAGTCTATGTTGTTATACTATGACAATCAATTAGTGAGAGAGATAGCCAATAATCCAGTCCAACATGATCGTACAAAACATGGTGGAGTTGGATAGACATTTTATCAAGGAGAAGTTGGACGTTAAGTTGATTGACATTCCGTATATGAAGTCTGAAGAATAGTTAGCTGATGTGTTAACTCATGCAGTGTCGGTGAAGGTTTTTCAAAACTCACTTGACAAGTTGGGGTTAGGTGATATCTATGCACCAACTTAAGGGAGAGTGTTGGCGTGAGTCAACTTTATGGTTTAGGAATGTAATTAGAATAGGATTACATGACTGATTCATTGTATATTTAGGATTCTTGTTTCCTAATTTATAGGGCCTCATGTTTGATTATATATTTATGCCTCCTAGAGAGAAGAATAATATAACAATTCAACCCTAAACAAATATACTTTTATCTCCAAGCACATGATTTGGAACTGACGAACCCCAACAACGGAGGTTCTCTGGAGTTACATAGAAGCCAAATGTATAGAAGGGATCATAAGGATCTGGCAATCGGGAATACTAATGCAACTCTTGCACTTTGGAAATTGCAGGTCGAAATTCAACAATAAAAAAAATACAGTGCAACTATGCGAGGCCTAAGATGAATGAAGTCGAGGTTCTACCATATACAATATGAGTATAGCCTAATTTTGGATAAACACATGCAAGGTTTGGTAAGCTTCTGATGTGGGACATCTCTTTGCATCCTTACATAAGAAATTAAGAACCCTACAAACATCCACAAAAATCAACCCTACAAACCTTCTAAGTTAAGGGCCAGTTGCAAACTTACAGCAACAAAATCATATCTTGGTAATCTGTTTTAGGTGCTTTTAACTCCAACATTAACTCCAATATTCATCACTATATTAAGGGCAATATTCTCAACACTCCACAAAACCATATACCAATAATCCCTAACTTGAAAAATCAGAAAATTGTGAAGCATTCATTGTGTACTTAAGAGCTACTGTGAGTTCGTGAATTATTTTATATTTGTTTGGTAACTAATAAAAGCTTCCATTGATAGAGAGATACTCCTATATCAGAGGAACTTTGAAATTGTTTTTGTGCTCTTTGTTATTTTTATTGCTTTGTATGGTTCTCGGTTTAAGGCATAACAAACTACACAAAACTAGATCACCCTTTAATATATTCTCTTCCTGGGTGAGAGCGTTTCTCTACTTGTGAGAGTTTTCCCACGAGTGTGTGACTGCCCCTCTGCTTCTTCCCTCTTGTAACCGCTGACCCTAGCTATGGCCATGTTGGTGGTAGCCCTCTTCTTCCTCGTTCTCTTTTTTCTTTTCCTCTCCTTCTCCTTTAGCCCCTGTTTCCCTAGTCCATGGCCAGTTCGCCGCTTCCCTCCAACACCTTATGCCCCTGTTTTCTCCTTCTGTAACCCCTTCTTTCCATGTTCCCTTCCACCTTCCTTCCATCTTTCTTCTACCTTTTTCCACCTTTTCTCTTTTTGCCGATTCTCTTTTTTCCCCCTCCTTCCACCATTTTTCCACCTTTTTCCCTTTTTCACATTTTTTTTTCTGTTCTGTTTCCCCCTTTCTTCCAGCCCCACTTTCCTCAACAATCCACCACCCTCTTCATCCCAATCGGCTCCATCCTTCATCGTTTCCGCAATCTCATTCGGCTCCTACTTCTATTCACCGCAATTCATCGTGTTTCCCCAAAAAGTGCATAGAGCTTTTGCTCGGGTGTTCACACCACCTCTTTCATTCGGTTTCCCCTTGATGACACTACTGCTAGGGGGTTGCTTCTTCCCGCTACCTTCTTTCGATTTGTGGTTGCTATTGTTGTGGTGTTCGACGGCAATGTTTGGAACCCCGTTTTGGGATTCTGTGTTGGGGGCCATGTTTAGCTTGTTCTTAGAGGTATGTTGAGGACCTTTGTTTCTGTTGGTGGGCAAGCGGCTTTCTAGCGACGACAATGGTTTAATGCTGCTAGGAGTTTTGCTTCGTTGTTTAAAGTTTGCTTTGTTGTTTTTTATGTTTTGAACTCTTACGGAGGTTCATTTTTTTATCTGTATATTAGTATTTGGGCTTTGTCTTATGTAATATATTGTGAAGTAATGTTATTCATACTATGTTTTTATATTATATTTTCATACCATTTTAGATGATATTTGATATGAATAGGTACATCATTTGATTTAATCAAATTTTTTTAATTTAGTTCGTTAGTTAATAAACTAATAATTAAAAAAAATCAGTTAATTAAATGATGATTGTGGTATATGAAGAGTCTTTCTTATTCATTTCCTTAGATTTTGCAAATTTTTCAAATGATATGGCTGTTAACATCAGATGTCACCTAAATTGATATAGAAATATAGTACAAAACATGATATGAATAACATTACTCTATATTGTATTTGATAATAAAGTAGCGTTTCAAAAACCAAAAGAAACACTACACTGAAAATTACAAAGTTAAATATGTGGCAGCAAACACGTGGAAGTGTGAATTGTGATCCTGTGGAGCATGCGTAAGCCTTGAAAAAAGCTTCTACATCTTCAAGTCCCAAAAATGTTACCAGATTTTACAAATACATCCAAAATGATCTCCGGGAACCCAATAAACCAAGACCGCCTTCAACAACTAAAGGCCTTCGACGAATCCAAAGCTGGTGTCAAAGGGATCGTTGACAAAGGAATCACCAAAATCCCACCAATTTTCATCCGGCCGCCGGAAGATACCGCCGGCGACAACCCAAGTTCCTGCCAACCAACCCAAGCCCAGTTCAGTATTCCTGTCGTGGACCTTGCTGACACTGTCGGCAGGCACGATGACGTTGTTACCAGAGTCCGGCGGGCCGCAGAGACTGTTGGTTTTTTTCAGGTGGTGAACCATGGGATTTCCCAGAGAGTGTTGGACGAGATGTTGGAAGCGGCACGTGGGTTCCACGAGCAGCCAAGGGAGGTGAAGGCCGAGTACTATGGTAGGGAGCTGATGAGAAAAGTCAAGTTTGGGAGTAACTTTGATCTGTATCAGTCAAGGTTTGCCAATTGGAGGGACACTATGTTTTGTGTCATGGGTCCTGAGCCTCTTGATCCTCAAGAATTGCCGGTGGTTTGCAGGTTAGTCCATAGATTGAATTCCACTCTAATCCTATATTGAAACATTTCATAATCTTATTCAAAAGTAGCATAAGTATCTACAATCTCATGTGCTCAACTACTCGATCGTGCCTCAGTAGCTCCTGTTTGGTTCTCTGCCCCACAATATATAGATCTGGAAAAATTCCCGATAGTTCCGAATCAGACCCAAAAAATCCCGAAACTGAACCAAAATTGTCCTAAATCGAATATCCCAAACCGTTTGGTACCGGATCCTGAGCCGATGGTCCAAAAAGTTTGATACGGGTTCGGTACCGAATCCCATATGCCTTTGTTCAGTAATTCCAAACCGAATCGATAAATATTTTAATATAATTTTTTTATATAGTTGAATTATTAATGGTGATTGGATTTGGTCCGACTCTCTCTCGCACCTCACTTCCTCACGGACCTCATACTCTCGGATCTCTCTCAACCTTCGAAGACAAGTCCTGCAACCTCTACGGTCCCGTTTATCCTTTCTTTTTTACCATTTACCTCTTTTTCATCGGTTTACATGTTTTTTTAACAACTTGAAAATTAAAAAAGAAAAATTTGTCATTTGACAATTGAGGAGTCTACATGTTTTTTCAACACAAATATAATATGCTCCACTTTGCTGCAGAAAATCTCATCTGACTGTTATCAACGCATATGGATCTAATGGATCATACCCATCTGCATCATATATTAATTGTCACCAAAATTTGAACTGAATTAAACAAAAATCTTAGATAGGGAGAGGGAGAGATAGCTTGTTGCTTACATGATAATCCGAAGGAGTTGATGAGAGAGAAGATGAAAAGCAAGAGCAGGTTCATCTTTTCTCCAAATTAAAATTTTCCAATTGCACTGCATTAGCATATATCCAGACACTTGCAGTGAGATGATATATTCTCAAACTGTAGTGAGTCTATATTATATTACCTACAAAAATCATGCACTATAGTCAATAACATTGATTTAAGTTTTGTCTGATAAGGAACATAGTTTGCGTTGTAAAATAAAACCGTAAACAGTTATCCGTTTATAACCGAGGTTAATACCCATAACCGTTTATTTATCTAAACGGTTACCCATAACCGTAACCGTAAAATTTAAATGAGCGGGTAACCACGGTTATCCATAACCGATGGGTATTTGCCCATCCCTATCTCTACTCCCGCCCAAACCCCAAACCCCTAAATCCTGAGAGATTTTTCAATGTAACTAGTACAGAGGGTGGTACGGCACGTGTCACTATACAAATGGTAGAATACAGCGGAGAGATTTTTCAATGTGACTGGTACACGGGGTGGTACACCACGTATCATTATACAAATGGTGGAACATGTGTGTTAAAAAGTTAATATCGGACGGCGATTGTGCATTGAAAAGAGACTATGAGGGTTGGGGACTTAGGAGAAAATTTTCATTGTAACTAGATACGAGTGGTGCACTACGTGTTTTTATTTAAGTAGTGAAAATTTTTATTGTTTAAGTTATTAACCTTTTTGTCAACAGAGAGAGAGAAGAACATGTACACAGAGAGAGAGAAGAAATGTATTTACTATTTTTTCAGATACTTTCTAACACACATTACATTGTGTATATATCTAACTATATTGCTTAGTTATTAAGCTAACATAAGACTCTTAAGATATTGACACTTGTCACAATCTTACATCACAGAATCTTAACCAACTTAACTAACAGTACATATATAGTTAACATCCTCCCTCAATCTCAGATGGGGGCTTGCCAAGGCGGAGATTGTAGCAGTGTGTTTGATATAAAGGAGTAGACAATCCCTTCGTAAGAATATCAGCAAACTGTTCAGTGGAGGAAACAAAATGAACTTGCAGAAGCTGTTTGGCTACCCGTTCTCGGACAAAGTGAACATCGACCTCAATATGTTTGGTCCGCTGATGCATTACAGGATTGTAAGCAAGAGATATCGCAGAAAGATTGTCACAATAGAGGGTTGTTGGAGACGAAGAATCAACTTTGAGGAAGTGAAGAATCTGTTTAATCCAATCAATTTCTGCAGAAGTACTGGAGAGTGCTCGATATTCAGCTTCAGTGGAGGAACGAGAAACAGTATTTTGTTTCTTAGACGACCAGGAAATGGGATTTGATCCGAGAAACACAACTAGACCAGTAGTAGATCGCCTGTCATTAGGGTCCCCAGCCCAATCAGCATCACTAAATGCACGAAGTGTCAAGTCTCCTGTGGTAAACTGAATACCAAGATCTGCAGTACCTTTTAAATATCTCAGAATTCGCTTCACAGCAGCAAAATGTGAGTCCATAGGGCAGTGCATGAATTGACAAACCTGATGAACCGAGAAAGAGATATCTGGCCTGGTGAAAGTGAGGTATTGGAGTGCACCCACAATGCTACGATAGAGAGAAGGATTATTGAAAGGATGTCCATCATTTTTCAATAACCTGTTGTAAGGTAAGCAAGGAGTGGAGCATGGTTTAGAATGAACCATGTCAGCTTTAGCCAGCAAATCTGACACATATTTAGACTGAGACAGAAACATTCCACAAGCAGTCTGTTTAATTTGAATCCCAAGGAAGTAGTGAAGAGGGCCAAGATCTTTAATATCAAATTCCTTGGTCAAAGCATGAATGACGGCATAAAAAAGAACAGTGTCACTGCCTGTGAGGATAATATCGTCAACATAAAGAAGAAGAATAACCACAGAATGTCCATCATGCTTGACAAACAGAGACGGATCAGAATAGGTGGAAAGAAATCCCAAAGAAGGAAGAAAAGCAGTGAATCTCTCATTCCATGCTCTCGGGGCCTGTTTCAAGCCATACAAAGACTTATGCAATCGACAGACATGGGTAGGATTGTAGGGGTCACTGAATCCTGGTGGTTGAGACATATACACCTCCTCATTAAGAATGCCATGAAGAAAGGCATTCTTCACATCGAGTTGACGCAAAGACCATCCAAAGTGCGCTGCCAGGGCTAAGACCAACCTCACAGTTGTAGGCTTGACAACAGGGCTAAATGTTTCGCCATAGTCAATACCTTCTTCTTGGTTGAAACCTTTAGCAACAAGCCTTGCTTTGTACCGAGAAATTGAGCCATCCGCATGTTTCTTAATCTTGAAGACCCACTTGCACCCTACCAGATTCTTGTTATGAGGTAATGGAACCAAAGACCAAGTATGTTGTGTTTGAAGAGCAGCCAACTCTTCATTCATAGCAGATAACCATACAGGGGACTTGAGAGCAGACTTGTAGGTGGCAGGTTCTATGTGAGATAGATCAGCAGATGGAGCATCATGAACTACAGAAAGAAAGGCCTTCTTCTTCGAAATACCACTTTTTGCCCGTGTCTGCATATAATGAGTGTTCATAGGGGGAATAGGGAGAAGAGGTTGCAATCTGTCAGGTTGAAATTCAGATTGAATAGCAACACCAGTAGCATGAGAAATCTCAGTATGAGATGCAGTGACCATCTCAGGTTGAACCTCAGGAGCCACAGGGAAGTAAGAAGAGACTTGTTGTCCTGGGGATGCAGCAATGGATTGTAAGGAATGCAAAGAACCACTGGAAGATGGGGATGACATGTTCTCAGGCATAGGTGGTGAGCTAGATGGTGGGCTAGATGTGAGAAGAGACACAATATGACTATTACCATTAACAAATATAAATGGAGATGAGTGCACAGATGTATATGGGGATTTAATGGATGCAGGACAGGGAACAGACAAGGTGGGATAAGGAAAGTCGGACTCATCAAAAATAACATGTCTGGAAATATAAAACCTGGTATGGACAAGATCATAACAAATGAACCCTTTGTAGTTGGAAGCATATCCGAGAAAAATGCATTTGATGGTCTTGGGTTGTAACTTTGTTCTAATATATGGTTTGAGTAAAGGAAAGACTGAACAACCAAATATTCGAAGGTGATTAACATCAGGAATCTCATGAAACAACAATTCAAAAGGAGATTTGTGATAAAGAGTGGTGGAGGGCATGCGATTTATAAGGTAGACAGCAGTTTGGACTGCAAAAGACCAGAAAGATGAAGGTAAAGAAGCTGTTTGCAAAAGTGTTATAGCTGTTTCAATGATATGCCTGTGCTTCCTTTCAGCTAACCCATTTTGCTCGGGTGTGTAAGGGCAGGACAGTTGATGTTTGATGCCTTTGTCCAACAGAAAATTTCGAAAGGACTTACTAAGATATTCCCCTCCACCATCACTCTGTAATGATTTAATAGATGTGGAGAAATGATTAAACACAAAATTGAAAAAACCAACAAAAGTGGAGAACACATCACTTTTATTAAGAAGGGGAAACAACCAACAATGTCTAGTGCATTCATCAATGAATGTCACATAGTACCTAAAACCATCTATGGAAGGACAAGGAGAAGGACCCCATACATCACTGTGAATGACTTCAAAGGGGTGCAAAGACTTTGACACAGACTTAACAAAGGGCAATTTACAGAATTTGCCTTCCAGACAAGTATGACACATCACAGACACTGAATCAGGTATAACAGACAGATTACACTTCTTCAACATTAACGAGATCACAGAATTAGACGGGTGACCTAATCGACTATGCCAGAGACTAGAAGGTACTTGACAGCCAAGATAGGCAGCTTGAGGTTGAGAAGAAACAGGGCGAACGCGTGCTGGAAGTGGTATGGGATACAATCCATTACTGCATTTGCCTTGAAAGAGAATCCTCCCTGTGACTTTGTCCTGGATCCAAAAACAGGAAGCATCATATATTAGCCTACAATGATTATCCAGGCACAGTTTATGCACAGATAAAAGGTTCTGAGATATGCCAGGAACACAAAGAACAGACTTGAGTTGTAAAGGTTTTAAGAAAGTAGGAAGAGTGGAGGAACCAATATGAGATATGGATAAACCTGCCCCACTCGCAGTCTGAATCGTTTCTTGAGCAGGGTATGAAGATGCCAAGGTCAGATTACTTAAATCAGCTGTCATATGGGAAGATGCTCCAGAGTCAGTGAGCCAAGTTTGTTGAAGAGAATCACTGGACTGATGATGTTGCGATGGAGAAACATGCATTGCAGTCGGAACTGAAGGAGAGGAATTAGAGTTCCTGAAATGACAGAATTTTGCAATGTGATTCTTCTTCCCACAAATTTGACAACCCTCAGAAACAGTACTATCAACATTCCTAAATCTGCAAGTAGGAGCGAGATGTCCAAACTTGCCACAAATTTGACAGGAAGTGCTCGAAAAATCCTGTTGCGGTGGTGGAGAAGCACCAAGAATACCAGGAGCAGAATTCACATTATACTGGCCATAAGTGGTCTTGGAACTCCCAAAACGAGAATGAGGATGATACTGAAATTTCCCTTTGTATTTGTTCTTACTATAGGATGGCTTAAACCCAGAAGGAACAGACGAATATAACGTAGACTGAGAAGAACCACCATAAGACACATTACTCGAATGATCCTCAGCTTTGGAACTAGTGCCATTATTTCGAGCTATCATAGCAGACAAGAAAGGTGTAATCGGAATGTTCTCAACCATGGCTTCCTCAGCAAGTAACTGAGACCGGAGATCTTTCATGGAGATAACATTCTCACGACCTCGAACAATTGATCTCAAAGTATTATATTCAGAGGAGAGACCATTCAAAGTCAAAATCACAATGTCATCATCATCAAACTGAACCCCAGCAGCAAACAGATAATCACGAGCTTCTTTAATACGTTGCAAATAGATCGAAACCGAATCAGTACCTTTCTTGATGTTTTGTAATTCAGATTTCATCTGAAAGATCGTAGCTCGAGTGACAATGGAAAATTGGTCTTTAAGACGCTGCCATAAGTCACGAGCACTGGAACTACCAATTGCACAAGAGACTGCTGAAGGAGATAGAGTAGCTGTAAGTAATTGCATCAATGCCCGATCGTGCATTTTCCAGATCTTGAAGGCATCACTTGTAGTCGAAGAGGAAACATCACTTGAAGGAGGAAATGAACCTTCAGAAACAGGCACAGTAAATTGAGCAGGACAGGGATGAGAGCCATCCACAAAACTCATAAGGCCATGGCCTTCAAGCAACAATTCAATCTGAAAATTCCAAGTGAGATAATTGGAATCATCGAGTTTGACAGTCACAGAAGAAGAAATCGTGGAGATAAGAGAGGTGATAGGAGATTGAAGAATCTGCAGTTGAGTCGAAGTCACCATCGCAGACGAAGAAGAAAGAAACCCAGATGAAAAATTTCTCAGGGGAATTCGAACAAACACTTGGTGTGCAAAGAAAAAGATGCACCCAGCCGGAGACACAGAGAAGAACCAAGATCCCGAAAAGAAGAGAACCCAGATCGGTGATGCAGAATGGTGAGCGGAAGCAGAAGAACAAGATCGGAAAACCGTCAAGCCGAAGCTTTTCAGGCGAAAGATACCATGTCAACAGAGAGAGAGAAGAACATGTACACAGAGAGAGAGAAGAAATGTATTTACTATTTTTTCAGATACTTTCTAACACACATTACATTGTGTATATATCTAACTATATTGCTTAGTTATTAAGCTAACATAAGACTCTTAAGATATTGACACTTGTCACAATCTTACATCACAGAATCTTAACCAACTTAACTAACAGTACATATATAGTTAACACTTTTAACACATATATTTTACCATCTGTATAGTGACATGTGATGTACCACCCCGTGTACCAGTCACTTTGAAAAATCTCCCCATACTATGGCCAAGCTGCTTACTTCTGATCAGATCGTCCCCCAGAGGGTCTTATTGTCTGTTGGATTTTTTTATTTATTTTATTTTTTATTTATTTTATCAAGATGGAGCATACACAAGATTATACAAGTGATATGCAAGATGAAAATGGAGAAGAGAGAACAAGTTTTCTTCTTTCTGTAAAAACCAGGCTCTTTCTTGTTTCCCACACAAAAGAACCGAAAATTGGTTCTGAAAATGTTGATTTCAACCGAGTGATGTTTTCACCCTAGATAGAGAGGTTTTACACATTGGAGAAAGCACAAAACTTTTTACACCTTAACTAGCAGGAGCCATAATGCATCCTACCTCTTTGCTAGCACCTAGATTCTAGGCATATTGACTTTCAAACATAAAGCAAAGACAACTTGGCCTTCACATTACAAAACCAACGCCATTGCATACAGACACAAGCAAAACATTACAACTGGACATTAATTGATGTTAACATTCTCTTACTCGGTTCATGCCCTGATTCTCTCTCTCCCCGAGTTCTCTCTGTTTTCTCTGTTGCCCAACCACCACACACCACCACCAAACGACTTCATCGTGCAGCCACCACCATGTCCACCACCACGTCGCGCAGCCAGCACAACTCGCTAGTTGTTTCTCTATCTCTCGATCTCTCCTCCTCCCTTGTTTCTCCACCTCTATCAGTCCATGGCACCGTGGGTGTCCTCCATGGCCAAGGCGTACCCGTGGCTCAAGAAGCTCTACCAACTAAAGTTTCAGATGATTTTTTATCATATGTTTGTGTGTATGTGGGATTGATTTTTGGTTCTCTTGTTATATTACTTGCTCTGTTTTTTCCTCAACAAGGTTTGGCTCGTTTGTATTTATCTTTTTATTTTAATAAAATTAAAGGATGAACACGAGCATTATCACCCCATCATTTTTAATTAAAAAAATAGAAGTGTACAGTGGCGGAACCATAAGTTTATCGTAAGAGGAACGTTGTAAAGAAGCTCTATATATTAGTTACAATACCATGTCTCATATTTTATAGGTCATATGCATGCCCAACAAGGATATAGTGTATCAGATTCTGTTTCCTGTGTAATCCTAATGTTTCGATACTTTTCTATCCAGTATCGGAAGTGTTGTGATTTACGACTCAAAATTAAGATGATGCAGAAATTAGGTTATGTTACCTATTTCGTTTGGTGTCCTATTTGGGTACTGGATTTGATTTCTTGGTTAGATCTATTTGGTGGAGAGATTTTGTTAATTACCTATTTGTTTAGAATTTAGATTTACTTCTAGGTAGAATTAGGATTGTCATTGTACATAAGTCCTATGCACGATAAATAGGATGTTGGGGTTAAGTGTATTTTATGTGCTGTCATCATTGGTTTAGAGAGTTTTCTCTCTTTTGGTTTTGGGTGAAGGTAACCGTTTGGAGTCATGAGTTTTCTCTCTTCTATGTTTCTTCGAGTTCTCTACTTGTTTGGTGTAGGCTTTGTAATTTGTGGGATTTGGGTTGTGTTGAGAGTTAAACACTCTTATGTAATCTTCACTTGTTTAGTGAAATTTCTCGTTGTGCTTCACTCGTGGATGTAGGCTTTCACGCCGAACCACGTTAATCCTGTGTTCTTTTGAGATTGTTTGTTTTTAGCTTTCACTTACGACGTTGATATTAGATACTTTGATTAGAATTCGCTTTCAATTATGCATAAAAGTACAGCAAGAAGATGCTAATATTCTAGTTGTGGAGCAAAAAATAACCAAGAAAATTATAGAGGCGACACACCACGCACATGCAACGGAAAATAACGGTTCAATCGAGGTCAAAAGTGATCAAAATGGTATTATTTTAAGATCCTCTCATCACTCCTCATTCAGTCTTCACCCATAAGGTAACTCTCAATTATTCTTTTCAAATTGAGAATAATTGCCAAATTAATTGATTAATTACCTAATTGATTGCAAGATATTATTTGGCATAATATCTTGCTATTAGAATCAATTTCCACCATAAGTGGCCGGTCCCTATTTCTCTAAATAGGGCCGGCCACACCCTTATATATAGTTCCTCATTTCTCCAAAAACCTAAGTTCATTCTTCTTCTAAAACTTTTTAAACACTTTCTCTCTCAAATTCTAACTTTGGCATCGGAGATTCTTCAGCCAAAGCCCTCCCCATTCATCGTGGGCGCGTGAGGCTCATGGCCTTGATTTTAAGTGTTAATTATTTTGCAAGTGCATTTTTGTTCAAGAAGAAGAAGATGGAAATTTGCATCAACACTAGTCCCCTTGAAAAAACAAAGTTTGATATTTATAATCTAAAGACCAAATGCATCCCAAGTCTTCTCCAAGCCAAATATGCATGACATATCAAAAACATCAAATGGACATGAGTAGTTTTTTCTTTGTATGGATTGCTTGGGGGTCAAGACTAAAGTTTAGTTGAACAATAGCATCTGCCCTCTGTTGCTGTAACTTACGGTAAAATACCCGCAGTTATAGGTAACCACGGTTACCCACCCATTTAAACTTCACAGTTACGGTTATGGGTAACCGTTTAGATAAATAAACAGCTATGGGTATAACCGTTTACTCATGAAAATTAAATGGGTGGTTATGGGTATTAACCGCGATTATAAACGGATAACTGTTTACCCATTTATTTTATATATGTAAAATTAACACAAATCATATTTTTAGGGTGGAAAAAAATACCGAAAATTCCAAACCGAATTGAAAAAATCCCAAACTGAAAATCCCGAAAATTTCAATACCCAATCCCGAACCGATCCCAAAATTTTGGTACTGGAATCGGTCTCACATTTTCATTCGTTTGGTAATCCCAAACCGTACTGAAAAAAAATATATATTATTTAATTTTAAATATATATTTGGAATTGTAACAGCCGTCGGATTTGGTTGAGATTTAATCTCAACCGTTGAATTCAAATAAAACCCTCACTCAGCCGTCCTTAGATCCATGTATAAGTTGTCCTCCCCATCTCTGCACCTAAGACTATTAAATCCAACATACTGAACACTTAGAGTTGCAGGAAGTTCTCCAAGTTGAAAGCTGTAGAGATTGCAGCTGCTTACACTTCTCTATCCTTTGAAATATATAGGATATTTTGGGAGAGCCATGGCCCATGGAGCAACCCAAAGTATGTTTCGTAGTCTTTTGTGATCGTTTTATCATTAATTGGATTCATCTTTTGCCTTCAAAATCTGACTTCTAGCAAAAATTGTGTGGAACTGGGGATTCCTGATTTGAAGAACAATTCATAATTTCATATGTTAATTTGGGATTCCTGATTTGTCCCGAAATCTCGAAAATTTTTTGAGATTCCCGAAATTTGGGATTCCCGAAAATTTGGTTTGGGATTGGTCTTCAAATTTCCATCCTGAAATATATCAGTTTGGGATTCGGGATACTAGTTTCAGTTCGACATCCCATACCGAGTCAATCCTAATGTTCTCTATTAGACAAAACTTAGATCAATGCTATTGACTATAGTGCATGGTTTATATAGCTAATTATAATATAATGTAGCTAATTATATATATTATGTTAATACTTTACGTTATGGGTTAAATAACCTAAGAATACTGTCTTCTAAACAGTTTTCACAACCCAAGAATACTTAGCAAATATTATATTACCTTCATTGGTAACAGTTAAAAATATCGTCTGTAAACTATTATTTCAATTATTGAAATGGTATAAGGACTTAAAAAATTAATTACGGAAATGTATGATGAATGTACCTATAACGGTGTTTAACTATAAAAAAAAAAAATGAAATTATGACAATTTTTTTTTTTTTTAATTTTCAAGTTGTTAAAAAACATGTAGACGGGTGGAAAAGTATAATGGTAAAAAAAAGATAAATGGGTTAAAAAGGGTAAATGGGTAGACGGGTATTAAACATTTATTGTTAAATGGACATGAGGTTATGGATATGGTTAACCATTTATAAACGGTTATGGATATGGGTATAGCCGTTTAAGCAATTACCCAACGGGTAAATGGTTATGCGGGTATGAGTATAAACGGTTATGGGTAAATAACCGCGGTTACCCATCCGTCATAACCGTTGCCCATCCTTAGCTGGAAGAGAAGGACATTGATTTATGAATAGTTGAAATTTTGGTCTAGCGAAATGGATATGACAAATGATTCTCATCCCAGTTGTTGCATTTTGTTTTCTGTGTCTAATTTGCAGAGACATTACTATGGAGTACTCAGACCACGTTCACAAATTAGGTGTTACTTTATTTGAATTGTTATCAGAGGCACTTGGGCTTAAATCTGATCACCTTCTAAGTTTGGATTGTGCAAAGGGACATCTTATTCTCACTCACTACTATCCGCCATGCCCCGAGCCTGAACTAACTATGGGCACTACCAAACACTCAGATCCAGATTTTCTCACCATCCTACTTCAAGATCATATTGGTGGCCTCCAGGTTCTGTGTCAAAACCAGTGGATCGATGTTCCTCCCGTGCCGGGAGCTCTAGTAGTCAACATCGGAGATCTCTTGCAGGCAAGCCCCTCTAGTTCCTACATATCTTCTTAACAACTCTAACATGCATATCAGCAGCATTGCATTACATGCGATACTTTTTGGCTGCAAATTTGCTAATAATAAGCACTTCATTAAGTACATTTTTATTTTGGAGTCGAACATAAGGTTCATTGATAGAATAAAATGTCACAAGAAATAAACATAAAATTTAGCTGCAAGTAGGCCAATCTTAGAAGGTAATCAGATTTAAGCCAAGTGCCTCTGATAGTAATTACTCTTCGTTTATTCTATCTAGGCCACAAACATTTTAATTGGGTTCTTCATTGTAGGTTGTAGGCTGGGCTTATATGAGCACTTCAAAATAGTCACCATGCACTTTTTGACACGTGCAACATGTTGTACAACTATGTATGTCAAACCATTTGTTGTTGAATTCCTGTAAATTTTTTTATTGTGTTCTTGTAGCTTATATCCAATGACAGATTTAAGAGCGTAGAACATCAAGTGCTTGCCAACTATGGAGGACCAAGAGTATCCATTGCATGCTTTTTCACCCTTCATCTTTACCCATCCGCAAGGCTGTACGGCCCCATCAAGAATTTGTTATCAGAAGATCATCCACCTGTGTACAGGGAAACCTCACTGCAAGACTTCATTTCGTACTACGAAAGAAAGGGGCTTGACGGGAACTCTGCACTAACACATTTCAAATGGCGAAGGTAAAAACAAAGGATTTGGAAGATGTACGAATTTGTATTAAATGTGAGTTTTTATAGGATTGTATTTACTTTGAGGACAAGTTAATCCTCTACTCATTATCTACTATAAATAAAGGCACTGTGTGGAGGAATAAGAACACACATAAGGATCCCTACAATTTCTCCATTGTGTGTCTTGCTGCCTCACCCTCTTCTCCCTCAGTTAAATATAGGCCACAACATGTCATCAGCACGTTCCTACGCTATGCTACAGTATTTGAAGGAGAATTTCTACTACAAACTAGTTCATCAATATCATCACGCAATTCGGGTTCTTCCAAAAAAAAAGGTTTTAATCTTGATATTTTTGCAACCTTGATTGCATGAACCATCACCATACTGCAAGAGCCATCTTTACGTTTTACAAATTTTAGATTCTACATAATTGTTTATGCATTATATCCATAATACTGCAATTATATGAATTGGTATTGTGATTAATTAGATAACTGTTTTCAAAAACCTAGTAAGCAGCGGCTCGAAGTCGCACCGTCGAGCCACCAACGTTTAAGGCCAGCAACCTAAGGCCATCTCCAACCGAAGGGTCCAGAGGGTCGAAAATAACCCGAAAACCTTCTCTAATAGAGGGCTAGGCCAGAGGCCTTGTGAAATCTAAAAGGCCTCACAGAATCTGAAAGTGCCAAAGGGCTAGAGGGCTGACTGCATGCAGCCAGCCAGCCAGCCCGGGGCTGGCCAGAAAATAGAGCAACCTTGCATGGTTTCAACCGCTTCTTCATCACACGTCGCACTGTCAGGATGATGAAGCTCACCAACACCAACCAACGAAGGGATGAGCAAGTGGTCGACTACATCAGCCGTTGGCATGCATTAAGCCCTAATTGAAGGATCATCTCTAAGAGATGTCTTCCATAGGGATGTGCATACAAGGAATGCATTAGGGTTTGCAATACATCCTTGAAGGGATCAAACCTCATACCATTAAAGAACTAGCTACTCGAGCTCATAACATGGAGCTAAGCATCACAAGCCACGATGAAAGGAATGATACAGTTGGTGACAAGATGTCTTCTTCAAAGAAACCCATCACAAAGTCTATGGCGATAAGCACTGGTCTGTTCGAGTCCTCTTTACGAGACAAGAAGGGTGTGAAGAAGGTTGAGTCAAGTCAAGTCTAAGAAAGGCCACGACGCATACTGAAAGAAGTGGAAGAGAAAAAGTATCATTTTCCCAACTTAGACGTCGCTTCTATGTTGGAAGATTTGCTCCAAAAGAAGGTGATTTAGTTGCCAGAGTGCAAGTGGCCTAGAGAGATAAATCGCATGCACAACCCAAGATACTGCAAGTACCACCACGTCATCAGTCATCCAATGGAAAAGTGCTTTGTGCTGAATGATCTCATCATGAAGTTGGCCCAAGAATGAATCATCAAGCTAGATCTTGACGATGTGATGGAGAAAACCATACCACCGTCACTTTTAGCTCTTTCGACTCAATATCTTCACCTCGATCGCTAGGGGCATGCTCTAAAACCATGCAAGTCAAGCCAAATGAAGTTGAAGGATGGACCTAGGTCACTCCGAGGAAGTCGCACAAGAAGCATACGTTTCATCTGCAACTTGACTAATCAAAGAGAAGGCAAATGAGCTTTTGTCAACCCTTGGAGCCACATGAAAGTGTTAAAGATGATGAAATTTCACTCAAAAATCGTACGTCTCCCATCATGATGCTCACTTTCTTCCCTGAAGACTTCTTCAATGAATCGATCAAGACTCCTTGCTATGAAGTCTGCGAGGAACACCTTTCCAACATAATTTGACAAATTCACACCAAAGCTCCTTGCCTGCATGAGCTAAAACTGCACTAGGCACAAATGCTCCTGGCCTGCAAGAGCCTAAATTGCGTATGGCACAAATAAAATGAAAAAAAATGTTTGTTGAGTTGAAAAACCCGAAAGGGCGTCTCAAGCAAAAGTCAAGACACAAAAAAAAAAAAAAAATGAAGAAAAAAAGTCTTTATAGTTGAAAACAGGGTGACTCAAGCAAAAGTTAGAACACACAAAAAAAGTCTATTGAGTTGAAAACCTGAAAGGTCGACTCAAGCAAAAGTTTGGACACAAAACAAGAAAAAAATAGAGAAAAATAGAAACAAACATATCTAAACTACGTGATGACTTGATCCCTCCTTAAAATGAGGGTACGTAGGCATCTCAAACTCTTAACATCGAGTTCAGTCACATCAAAATAAAAATAGGGGTTCCAACCTTTGAGGTAAAGATGCAAGACCAAGCCATCACTCTGAGACTAAGTCTTTGAATATTGTACCGTTGAATCTTGAGCAAGCCTTTTAATGTCTTCAATGTATTAGCGTCTTCCATGGACAAGCAAGCGGCAAGAGCAATGTGGAGAAAAGAGTCTCGGAGGTGATGCAATCATAAAGGTAGTGCAAGGCAATGCAGTCCCAGAGGCAGTGTGAGTGCAAAGACACTTGCAACAGTGACATCACAGTTTGTCATCACAACGGTTCGTCCTCGCAAACAGCGATGTGTCCTCGAAGGCAGCAACGTGTCCTTATCCTCGCAGGTAATGGCGTGTCCTTGAAGGAAGTGGCATGTCCTTGCTTCACAGTGGCATTAAAGCTTGTTGTCACAGCGGCATTGCAACAATATCACAACTTCTATTCACAGCTTGTTGTCACAGTGGCTCGTCCTTGCAGGCATCGGTGAGTCCTTGTCTTCACAGGCAGCGGCGTGTCTTCGTCTTCCCAGGCAGCAGCGATAGCAAGACAATAGTGATCTTCATCGCAGCAAGGAAAGAGCAACAACACAAAATTGTAGCAAAAACAAACTCCAGAAGCTATGTAGTCCAAGATCAATGCAAACGCAGAAAGAGCACCTAAGAAAAAAATTTAGAATATAAAAAAAAAAAGTCGAAAAAATAAATAAATAAAGAAGAGGAAGAGAAAAGTCGAAAAAAAAAAGAGAGAAGAGAAAAAAAAAAAAAAAAAAAAAAAAAACTCACCTTCGAATCTCTCAGAAAGCAAGAGGGAGAGCTGGAATTGTGTGGTTTTGGTTTATTCATGCTAATCAATTTATAGGCACACAACTACTTGGAGTACAAGCAATCATCAAAGCCTTCCACTAAGAGGAAAGAAAATCCCACCTTAATTATATATATATATATATATATATATATATCGGATGGCACAAAAGCAGCCGAACGATCCTAATGCTCCAATTGGGTATTTCAAATCAAGCTCAGTTATTTGCTTAAAGATACTAGGCACTCCATTCATAAGTAGGGGAGAGCAAAAGGAAGCATGTCAAGGCTCTGGATCAAAATCTAAATACCCAAACAATTGTGTTCTTCATCAAGCTCGTGGAGATTCAACAAGCACAACAAATGTGTGTCAATTCATCCACACCAAAGTCGAAGACCACCTACCACGTAAAGCTCCTCGTGGAACCATTTCCTTCAAGAACAAGCCTTAATGGCCCTTGAAGAAATGACAAGTCTGATTCAAGATCAAGTGTCCACCACCCTTGGATCAAATTCGACTCCAAAGAAATGAAGCAAAGCCAAATCTTTGGGGGAAACCAGAAAGCTCTCTGGTCAAAGAAAACACTCGTGTTCTTCATCAGGCTCGTGGAGAATCATCAAGTACAACAAACACGTGTTGATTCATCCGCTATCAAAGATGAAGATCACTAGCCACGTGAAGCTCCTCGTGGTTTTGTTTCATTCAAGACCAAGCCTCTATGGCCCTTGAAGAAACTTCCAGCCCAATCCAAGATCAAGCCTCGATGGCCCTTGAATTGACATCTACATTGAGAGACTTCAAAGCATAGTGGTCAAATACATTCACTATGCAAGTGACTTCAAAACGCACCTTCTACACGTGAAATAAATGTAAGTGGGGGCATTTGTAGACCTCGAACTTTCGGTGAAATAAATGTGTCCCAAACACATTAATTTTTGACATGAGAAGGCTTACGTAGCATACAAGGGCTTACATGGCATATGACTCATCAAGACTAGACAAGTTATCAAGGATACATGTCAACGATTGGTGTAAATTAATATTTGATTTTAATTTAGATTAAACAAATTAATTAATTTAAATTAAAGTAAATAGAAATGCCAAATTGGGCAAGATTGATTATTTGATTTTATTTAAATTTAATAATTGATTTATTGATTGATTAATGGAAATAAATCACGAATCAAGCCACAAATCAAGTACAAATCCATCCATAGGCAATGCTTGGAAAATCTATAAATACAAGGTCGCCAAGGCAAAGGAAAGGGATCCATAAATCATTCAAACATCCAGACGTTGCCTAAGCTCAACACCCAAATCCTCAAAACACTTTGAAGAGAGAAAGCTCTCTGTGTTTTTCACCAAACCTTCAAAGAATCATCAAGCACTACTACTTGTGCTGATCCTTCAAATCGCCAAAACCTCGCAATAACTATTTATCCGAGATCAAGTCATCACGACCCTTGGATTAACAACATACAGATCTATATATTTTTTAAAGATTGATTCAGAATAAACTTGTAAACAGATATTGTAACCTTACAAATTCATTAATACAATACAATTACTTTGTACACGTGTTATTGTCTTATTTGTCAGGATTTTCGTATTTACAACCCCATCAAAAATCTGATTCCTGAAGTTGAAACTCTGCTGGAATTGTAACTAATAGGAACACCATTATTGACAAAGCTAGTAGGACAATCATAATGACAAAGCTAATAGGACAATCATTATTGACAAAGCTAACAGGAACACCATTATTGACAAAGCTACTGTCAGTCATTGCTTATTAAAATATATATGTCTGAATCGTCCAACATTTGAAGCAGTGAAATCGTTTTAGTTAGTGGAAATATGCAAATTGGAACATATTTTCCACATTAAAAAGCTTGAGCCAGAGGGCCGGACAATATTTCCACTCTTGATCAAGTTTTCTAGTATTGAAAAGTTCATGGATATCAAAGCTGCTGGGCATGGAGAAAACGACCGAGCCGAAGAGGCTTTTGATGTGACTATGGCTGGTGTCAAAGGCCTCGTTGATGCCGGCACAGTTCACGTACCCAGGATATTCATAGGGCCACCTAATGAGCTCACCCAGTTTGCCATGTGTTACGAACCGAACATGCAAATTCCAGTCATTGATCTCCATGGAACCCATAAGCAGATTGTGGATGAAGTTCGGACCGTGTCCGAAACATGGGGATTCTTCCAAGTGGTCAATCATGGAGTCCCAGTGAGTGTACTGGAAGATATGATCTATGGAGTAGTCAAGTTTAACGAGCAGGATCTTGATGCCAAGAAAGTTTGGTATAACCGTGATCGAGCAAAAACTGTCAGATTCAATAGTAACTATGACGTGTACCACGCACGAGCGGCTAATTGGAGGGACACTCTGATTTATACCAGGCCTGCTGCTGCTGTTGATGATTTATTCATCGTCACTTTGTCAATGCTATTGTTTGTGTCGTTGATGATTTGGTGTATTTTCTTTTGGTTATTGGTTGCCTAATTTATTGATAAATTTATTATGTGTGGTGATTTTTACTGTTGATCCTTGCTTTTGAACTCAAGCTATACATGCACTTCTAATCCTATATTGTCCGATTGTCCGATAACATATGTTTATCTTGTTAATTTGTCTTATAACATAAGATGTTTATATTCAACCCATGTGTCCTAGGTTCGAAACTTCCCTTTCATTTGAATTATTGTAATAGTTTCGAGCTCTTCCAAATAATAGGAAAACATTTCAACCAAAAAAAAAAAAAAAAAAAAAAAACAGAAAAGAAGTTTAATTACTAAACTGTCTCATAACATAAAATGTTTATATTACCAAACTGTAAGTCTAAAGCACCTTTTATGCACATGATTTCCTAACCCACAAGAATTGTAGGGCTGTATTGAAATGATCAAAAATTGGTTTCAATAACAGAAAAACAAAGCTCCCTCTAAGAAGTTTGTCCTAATATATGTATAGGATGGCACGAACGTTAGTGAGATTTCGACAGCTTTATGCGAAATTTATAATGGGGGCTCTTCTTAAGACGGTCTTCAAAAAAAAAAAATTTGAATAATGCATTGAAGCTAAAAAGAAATAACAAAACTGAAACAAACCTTAAAAATCATACTAATTATAAGTGTTCAAATATCATTGAATTAAAGAAAGCTACAATAATAAACATATTACTAAATAATCAAGAACCATTTCAATCTTAAAAAACCAAATGAACAAAAGTTTCAAAATGTCCAGCATTGAAGTTTCATTTAAAGACGGTAGTTCATGCATCTTCTGCTGCAAAATCATCAATTAAACCTTCATAATCAAATTTTCTAAAAACCACTTTCAATAGATATCAAAGCAGCCCCATTTAAACTTTCTTGCAACATGGTTGATCGCAAAGTATGATTTTAGTAACTTTAACTTTGAGAAATTCATTTCCCCAATGCAAGGATAAAAGGTACAATAAAACAATTTGTATGCAATGGTTGCAGTGGAAAAATAATGCAGCATCTTCAACTAGTTTAATACATCAATGGATGACTTATTTCTTTCAGCAAACGCTATCATAAAAGACTCAACTCTACAAATAATGCATCCCCATCAACATAAAAGAAGTCAACTCTCTCCTAGGAAAGTTTTTAAAATGACAACAATAATGTTTCAATTTATCATTGTCCATTGAATTTAACCCTTCATGATTGAACAAAAACCAAATATATCATCATAAGTTTGATATTTTTCAAACCTTCTCTTCGCTTAACCAATAGCTTGATCTATTATATATAAGAAGTGATAAACTCCAAGATTATTTCTCCATTGATTATTGAGTTGATTGGGATATGAGTCATCATCATGCTCATCAAAATGTTTTTTCCTACGAACTTCAAGCTTTTTCAGAAAAACGGAATCAATTTTTATAAATTTTGATATAATAATGTTATATATGTATAATTTTTTATTTTTATTTTTTATTTTTATTTTGAACAAACGATATTATCTACACCAAATGAGAGGGGGTACGCTTAGCCTCACAATGAGCTAGCAATAATGTGATTTAAATTCATCTTTAGTGAGAATCAAATATAAGACCTCTCATTTATAAGTGAAAAGAAATAACACTAGGCCATAGTTTAAGTGACAATAATGTTTTATATTAGATAGCAAAAAATTTTTGAGAGACCCTTAAATTTTGGAGCCTTTGCGATCGAACGCTTCGCTTCCAAAGCCACTTCTATAATAATATAGTTAAGTTAACACACCCTTCTATCAATTCAACTTTTGATGACTAGGAAAAATGTTTTTTTTTATTTTTTTTGTGACCTTCTAACCCAAATCTGTTACATAATGGCTCACTCCTATACACGGAGATGAAACAGTTGAGTACACAAAGCATGTCATAAATTTGGGAGACCAACTTTTTGGATTATTATGGGAGGCTCTTGGGCTCAAACCAGACAACCTAAAGGAATTGGGATGTGCTAAAGATTATACCTGTGCGTGCCACTACTCTCCAGCATGCCCAGAACCAGAATTAACAATGGGAAGCAGCAGGCACTCAGATCCTTATTTCCTGACTATTCACCTTCAAGATCAAATTGGTGGCCTTCAAGTCCTTCATGACAATCACTGGGTTAATGTGAACCCAATTTCAGGTGGCTTGGTAGTAAATATAGGTGACCTTCTTCAGGTTTGTTACCAAATACATTATTTTTGCTGCTATTGTAACGTTGTATATGTATGTATATAGTCGCCAACTTTCTAAAGTTTCCTGAAAATTTGTCCAGGTTATGCCAAATGACAAGTTTCAGAGTGTTCAACATAGAGTGCTTGAACCTCAATCTGTAACACGGAAATAGAAGTAACAACTAGACTTGAAATTGTTTAGGAGGACCATTTGGTTTTTTATTATGTGCTTGAGATATGGAGGAAATTAAAAATGATACAACTTTAGTGAAAGAAACGTTGTAGAGCGAAGGTTGATACAACTTTGCAGTTAGAGTTAGGAATCATAACTCAATTGAACAATGGAGCAATTAGATCTACGTCTAAAATTGAAGCTGTATTGTAAATTGAGGCTAATTGTAACTTACCTATATCCTAAGAAGACTATAAAAATTTCAAGTGAAACATATTTAAGATATAATTTTTTTTCTTTTAAAAAGGGAACCAGTTGGTGACTTCGTCACGACAGTCCCTCTTTTGGGGCACGAAAGACTTATAAACGCATTCCAATCCTTGCCCACCATCATGTGATTCACTAGCAGCAGGAATCGAACTCAGGACGTGCTGTGTAGAATACAGACTTGGAATTCATCCCCATCCACTGGTCCCTCGTGGTGGTTATATTTAAGATACAATTGAATGTAACTAATTTTGTAGTGATAGATTACAAGTAAAAACAAATAGGGAAATTGACACAAAGGGCCATTTTCTTGTTCTTGGGACCAAAATAGGACAAACCAGCCATGCACACCTTGCACAAAAACGAAATGACGAAAATACCCACATTTAAATTTTAAAAACTCACAACTGATGGCATCATTTTTCTTAGCATTTCAAAGAGAAGGATGTCGGGAGAGAGCTGTGAACTGTGAGTTTCTGGGTTGAGCTCAGATGTGTGAGCCCTGATTTTGAAAAGAGAGAAGTCAAGAGAGAGCTGAGAAGACTGCGCTCTGGGTTTTGGGGTTGAGCTCAGAACTATGAGCTATGATTTCAAACACAGGGATGTCAAGAAAAAGCTGAGAAGAGTGAGGTTGGGATTTTTGGGTTTGAGCTCAGATTTGTGAGTTATGTGTGTTATTCTTCCATAACCAAACACAACAAAGTCTTCCATCTTAAAGATAACACGTTTGTACTATGTTTTCCTATTTTGGCTGGAAAGTTTCCATTTTTTTTCGGCCACTGAAGTTTCAGTAGGCATATTTCGGCACCCTAGGCATTGGCTTGGTTTTGTAGGCTACTAAGGTATGATGTTTAATTCCAAGTTCCTATATCAATGATTTACGGAATATATATAGGTTGTCTGTAACGTGAATTCATGTATAGAAGTTCAGTTAGGGTTTGTGTTTCATGTTAGGGCTATGGTTGTGGAAAAAGCTTGATTTTTTAGATGGTAGAATACTGGGTATGTTCTAATTTATGTTTCAAGTGTTCAATTGTAGAAACTTGGGAAATTTTTTCGTTATCTACAAATGGTGTACATGGTGTGCATGGCTATAACTTAATATGACAATCGAGAATGTTCACTAGTTCTAATGCACGTATGTTATATGTAATTTTAGGTTTGTGCAACATAACATGGGAGAAGTACTTGTAATGATTTGTCACAATCGAATGTGGGTTGCATCTGATAATGAAAAGGAGTACGTAGGTGCTGAAGAGAAAGGAGTTATCGTGTCTAAATCCATAAAATGCATGGACTTTGTGGAGATTGTTTTGAATATTGCGTCTAGTGGTATTTACATGGTAACTCTTGCCTACTGAGTTTCAATGGGGTCGCATGCAAATAAATATGTGATGATTCGGTACGATAATGACGTGCAGTAGTTTTTGGAGTATAGCCGGGTAGTTGCTGCTACGAGGGTGACACTTATATATGTATTGATACTCGACAACTTAACCAGTATGAACCAACTTCCCACTAACCTCCCATTATGCTCTGATGCAGGGTCTACTTTGGCACCTAAAGTAAGGGTTTTGGGTATTATAGAGGTGTCTTTTTAAGACGGTGATGACATAGATTGGGTTACTATGGTGGACTTTGATTCCTAGCATTACGAATTTGATTCAATTGCCGTGAACAAGTATACAAGTGAACATGTCATGTTGATGCCTTACGATAATGAGGTACAACCAAATAGAAGTGTATGTGTCCAAAACCTGAAGCGGAAGAGAAGTACAACCAATGAATCTGTCGGCAATTATGATGGTTATGTGAAAAGGCCCAACTATGGTGTTGACGGAAATGCGGATTGGTAGCCGTTTTTTAGAATGGGCGATCTTTTTGTCGACAAGCATGATCTGTTCCAAAGGCTTTAAGTGAAAGCGATTAAAGGGAATTTTCAGTACCTGGCCAATGTATCTTAGAAGAGGTGTCTCATTGTCAAGTGTAAGGATACCCACTATCTTTGGCATATTTCTACGTATCGGAAAGGCAGTGGCGATTTTAAGATTGCAAAATATGAAGTTTGCCACCATTGTTCAAGGACTGTCATCGGCAAGTCTACACGTGACTTATCGGTCATATGATGAGGGACAAGTTCAAAGATCCCAATATTGTGTACACTGCTAAAGATGTCGTACGAGATGTTAAAACTACTCTTGGTGTGACAAATATCTATAGGACAGCATCCCGAGCTAGATCAGTCGCATTTGCATCTCGATGCGATTCACCCGATGGAGTCGTATGCCAATCTCCCCACGTATTATGTTGAATTTGACAGGCTAAATCCAAGTAGCAAGACTGCAATTCTAACTGACGGAGGTCACCACTTTCGGGACTTCTTCTTCACAATTGGTGCGTCAATCAAGGGTTTTCTATCATGGATGCATCCAATTATTGCCATTGATGCATCTCACTAAAAATAAATGTACAAATTTATCCTTTTAGTTACAACAACGTTTAACTGCAACTGCAACATAGTTTTTCAAGCAACTGCATGAAGTGATTGGGGATGTACCAAATTTAATTATAATTTCGGACCGGAACGCAAGCATTTTAAACGTCGTCAATAAGGTTTTTGAAGACACTCAACATGGTTTATGTATGTATCACTTGAAAGGTAATATTAAGGCTAAGCTTCGGCTAAGAAAGAACAACAAGTTTTTCTTCCACTACCTCAAGGCTGCGAAATCGTATTCCTATACTGAGTTTGACACACTTTGTGAAGGTGAAAGAATTGGTAGCAAAATACCTAGCTGATGTGGGAGTAGAGAAGTGGTCGCATGCACAAATAAATGGGAAGAGGTATAACCTAATGGCAACTAACACTGCGGAAAGCATTAATGAAATCACTAATTTTCTTCACAGGGAAAATTGAAAGTAAGTTTTAATTCACAATCGATTAGTAAGAGTTACAATCGTCCACTGTCTCGCTCATTAACCGAATGAATCATACATCGTGTAAGGATGAGATTAAAAAGATATAAATGAAATGAGTATGGTTACGATTAATTAATTAGTTAATTAATCATATGAACATTTCATATGTGGCTTTAAATTATTTAGAATTTTTAGGTCCAATGGGCTTTGATCAGTAAAGCTCACTATGTTTAAGTTGTATGACAATTTAAACAAAATGGTAAATGAGCCCAATGACAAGGGAAACTGTCCATGTTATAGGAGAGAGTTAATTTCAATTTTACCACTCAAATGTTAGTGGGTATAAAAAGATATTTATAGCTCTTTCCCCATTATGGTTTCTTTGAGGCAAAGATGGAAACATTTTCTCTCTTTTCTTTCTAAGGAGGCCGGCCATCTAGGAGAGTTTTTCTAGCATCAAAAGTTCTCTTATTTGTCCATTTTGTGTTCACCACACATCCTTGGTGTGGAGACTTAGAAGCACCATCTCTTTGGTGCTTGGAGATTATATTCATTCAATCCTCAAGGAGTTAAGAAGTAAGGAAGAAGCAAAGATCCAAGGTGCAAGGAGAGGACTTGAAGACCCTCCACTTAGATGACTACGTTGTGAAAACAAAGATAAGCTTCAAGGGGTGCAAAAGCTCAAACTTTCCTCTTTCATTTTTGCAACGAGTCTTGGTTCACCATCCAATAGGCCTTGAATTTCGTGGAATTTGGGTTTGTTTTGAGTTCAAACTTTCTGTAATTGTTAATATATATGAATGTGTTGCTCAAATAATCTCACATAGTAAAAAAAAAAAAAATTCCTTTAGCACCACAATCAAAACTACCATTACTACAACCATCAGTGTCATCACCGTTCCCATAATTCCAATTTTTTTCATCAGGAAATTTTAAATTTCTATGTTTATGAATCTAACAAGAAAATTTGTTGATGTTAATTTATAAATTCTGACAGTTTTTCAAATTCTAAGTTTATTTCCTCATCCAAATAGATGTATAGTGAAACTATATACATTTTACATCATCATTTTTAACAAAAGATAATATAACCTACACTAAATTCATCTTTCTCTCATGTACGAGAGATTTTTCAATGTGACTAGTATACAAGGTGGTACACCACATGTCATTATACAAATGATGGGATATGTGTGCTAAAAAGTTAATAACTTAAAAAATAAAATTTCCCACAATTCATATTAAACCACGTGGTGTACCACTTGTGTTCCCGTCATAATTAAAAATTTCTCCTCATGTATGTCTATTATATATGTAGCATAAAATAAAAAATTAAAAATAAAATTGAAATAGTTTAGGGGTTCGAATGTTGAACTTTATAAGATTGTTGAACTTGAAGTTTGATGGGGCTTTGTATCTTTGAATTGAGATTCTCCTAGAGTTGGGACTGAATCTGTATAACCTTCTCAACTAGCCCAATCTTTTCGTTTGCGAATTTTCAATTTTGTTAGAAGGTATTCTTGCGTACAACTCCTCGTACCACGTCAACATCCACCTGAGACATGCATAATGGAGACCATCGGCGTTTGGACCCACCAAAATAGGCCCACGTGGGACCCAAATGTAGGAGGTCATTTTGTATGTGGTGGTGGGTGGGGTTTGGGGAGGGGGTGGTTTTCTAGGACGACAATGACCTTACATAAGACTATTGTGGTGCTCACCAGATGCTCAACAAAATTTCTCAATTTGTTCAAAAAAATAAAAATAAAAAAATTTTCTCAATTTATATGCGTGCAACGCAGCACTCCGCAAGGTGCCCATCTAATGCATGATGAAATACCGTAATTCAAAAATGCCATACAAATGAATGAAAGTAGATCAAATTTCCAGTGTTATTTTGGTTTCAAAATAAAATATTAAAAACTTATACACCATCACCCATGGAAATAAAATCCTTGACCCACCTTTGACAAAGTTCAACATGTGACAACATGTTATATTATTAAAGCGTCTGATTAGGGATGACAACGGTTCGGTTTGGGGACGGAAATGATATATCCATCTTCATAACTATGAAAATTAACCATATCCATAACCACAAAATAACCATCGGGGATTATCCATAACCATATCTACCGGGTAACGGATTTTCAATCGGTTATCGGTTTTATCCATCTTCGTCAAAAAAAAAAAAAAAAAAAAAATTATATTCATCCAATTGACACACTATAAATTTTAGTAGATACTAATTTTGCCATTAAATAGCCACATCCAATTACAAAAAACATAACAATATATATTTGAAGTTGTTCATGATAAGCCAATATGATAAATTGGTCCAATAAAAAAGAAAAAGAGGACAAAAACAAATATGAAGGGAAGATAAAACATGTAAACTAAATATATGACAACAAACAAGAAGACAATTATTGATTTAATTTTGCATAATTCTATGGGCTCATAACATATGTAATAAACTGAAAAACTGATGCTAATTGATAATTTGCATGAATCAAATAACATGAAAAAAAGAATGAAAGATTACCTATTGAGCTTACAACATGCATCAATTTCTTGACAGTGAGACTTTTGAAGAGAGGTGAATCTAATAACCTTGGAACATTTGATAATTGATATATAAAATGATTCAATTAATTAATTGGGTTGAGTATAACAATAATAGTATTGAATTGATGAGGTTGTTGGTATGCCCCATGTATGACCTTTGGTGCATAATCAATATAGTATAAGGTTTGATGCATGTGTAATGAATTAGTACTATAGGGATATGAATAATTGAATACATTGTGGGCACGATTACAAGACTTCGAAAGACATAATTGAATAAAATATAATATATATCAAATATATATATATAATATTCGGATCGGATTTGGGTATGGATATGGATTAGGTACCCCTATAACCATATCCAAAACCATAACCGAATAAAGTTAACGGTTTTTTCCCATATCCAAACCAAACCCAAATTTTCATATTCAAATCCAATTCATTCGGACGATTATCCACGGTTATCAGGTTTACGATTAGAATTGCCATCCCTACGTTTGATTGATAAAAGTCTATATTCAAGAAATAATTACTGTTACTTGGTGAGCATGCATTAATTGTCATTAGATAAGTTTCCAATGTTCATAATCACTGTTTTCCAAAAAACAAAAATAAAAAATGCTCATAATCACTTTACAATGGTCAACAAAAATGCACTCTTATATATAGTGTGGCCTCCGCCGCTTTGTTTGGTTGATACATTAGATCGGCAGGTCCTGTCGGGTCAAACTCGAAAGGTCCGGTGGCATCATATGGAGATTGAATCTACGCGCCTTGTGGCAAGGCGCGTACGGAGGAAACAATCAGTTTGATTATGGGTGAAGCATGCCAGATTTGCCGACGCTATTTGAGCGTAAGCATGTTGGTTGAGAAAGAAGCTGGGAATCCCATTTTTGTTCAGCCGTTTTTCTTGATTCGTTCACTTCAACTCTTTCTTCCGCTTTTATCTGTTGTAAATTGCAGTCCAAGTTCTTCACTTTTCACAACAATCAAACTCACCCAGTTGGAATTTACCCCAATTCTTTTCCGGGTAACAGATTCTTGGGTTCTTGAAAGGAAAGGACTAGTGGGTTGGTGAGCTTTCTTCTTATTCTTTTCTGGGTGATGAGTTTTTTATGTAAGGAAACATGGGGTTTTTTCCCTGACCCAGTAAGAATCCGTTACTTTTCCGGGTTTTAAGAGGAATAATCAGATGAGGGATTTTCCTGGGACGCCTGGGACTTTGACTGGTATTTTTCTTTCTCAAATCACTGATTTCTTATTATATTTTGATTGCAGAAGAACAGATTTCTGGCTAGACTGTAGTGTTTATAGAGAATGAGTCAACTGAACGGACACACTTTCGGGATACGTAAATATTTAAATGTAAGCAGAAGGAATTGTGAAGTTCCTCTGCAGGAAGTTGAATCTCTGCTGAAATTTTGACTATTTGCTTAATATGACATGAGAAGTCAATTAGCAATAGCATTATTAGAATATCTTCATTGGCCTTGTTGAATTGGTTGCTATCAACTCAATTCTGCGTAGCTCGATTATATAGGTTTCAGATTTCAGCTTCTGTAGGTCAATGCCAATTTCATCCAGCTATGATGCATCACATGGCGTTTCTTGGACCGTAAGTTGTCCGGTATTGGTTTAAGACAGTGCTGATTTTGCAGCTACCTGATTGCTTCAATGGGTCTGCAACTGATCTGGAGTTTAGTACTTGCACTGCTAGATGTATACTCCTTGGTGAAAATGAAGGTCCTCCACAACCCTGTATTGGTTAGCCTCTTTGTTGTTGGAGATTGGGTCAGCCTCTATAAATCCGCGACTTTGTTTTCCTCTTACATGAAATCTGTGTTCGTACTTCATAGCGCTTGTGGTTTAACAGCTTACTCGTTGAATGTTTCAATAGGTTACAGCAACATTGTCTCTTGCAGCAGCTTCGGCCTCAGCAGGCATAACCGTGTTGTACTTTAGTGATCTCCGGAGAGGAATGCCAGAAATACCAAATTGCAGTTGGTTTGGCGTACATGAGCTGGCTAACAATTGCAATTTCTTCTCTGATTATGCTCGGGCTATTAGCAGCATGTTAGATAGTCCTCCTCTGTCATACATATTTCTCTTTCTCTTTACAACAAAAACAAGAAATTGCAGTGTCTATAGAAAAGGAAACAAACTTGATAGCGCATAGCGGTAGAATACTCGAGATCTACTTTCATTATGTGCAGTTAGATCAGTTGGAAAAGAGTTGTCTCAACTGGAATTGTAGAATTGTTACTTGTAGAGTGGAATTAATAGCAAAGAGAATATTACTACTTTTTTTTGTCGAATTTGTCAAAATTGGCGATGATCCGAATTGATTAGTGAATATTACTTGGTACCTTAAATTTGAGGAGTTGATCATGAAGAAATTGGGATTTCACCATAAAACCAATTGGGAATATGCGCGTATGATCGTTTGGCTTCACACATGGAACGACTTGCTCTGATGCCTTGAAGAAATTGGGGTTCCACAATAAAACCAATTGGCAATATGGGGAATAGCTCAACTACTTATAAGCACATGCAAAGTTTTTCTTCTCATCAATGTTGGATTCATTTTCAACAGATCCTCCATGACTGCAACATGTGAAAACAATAAAAGAAATATCTTATGCACCATGTGTCACACTCTAGTGAGAAACAGGGATAGAGATTTTCAAAATATATACAAAAACTTAAAAAATAAATAAATAAATAAATTGTATTATTGGTGTGGCATCTTACTGGTAGTCTAGTACATATTAATTAGTTTTTTTTTTTTTTCTTTTTAAATAGCATATGCTAAGTCTTGCGCAGCTTTTCTGTAGATGCTTCAAGGGAACAATATTGGATGGGTGTCTTTTCTTTCCTTTCAAAACAAAGAAATTTCAATAGTATAAACACAATGCCATCCACTTTGAGTGGTCCTCACCTCACTCCTCATGCTAGTGTGTCTACTTGATGCTGGATCCTACTTGAAGTATGTTAAGTATTTTATACCAAAATCCACATGAACCCATAGCTCTCTGAAATTATTTCCTTTTAATTATTGAATTTTTCGCCACACTTCTAATTTTCATTTATCTAGTAGATATTATAAATCGGAACATAGTAAAATTTTGACCATCTTCCTCTAACCAATGTTCAACAAAAACCAAAAAGACTTCCTCAACAAGAACAACTCACATGTCTCATGTTAATATACCCTACCAGCGTCATATGAGGTCATAGAATTCAAATGATTTTTTTTTTTTTTTGAACAAACGATAGTATTTACACTAAAAGGTGGAGGAGCGGGCTAAGCCTTACGATGGGTTTGCCATAATAATGTGGTTCAACTTCGCATTTGACAAGAATCGAACCTAAAACCTCTCACTTTTAAGTGAAGAGAGATACCACTAGACCATAATGCTAAGTGGCAAAATTCAAATAAATTGAAGTGGGATGTATTGTTGTACTCCTAGAATGGAGATATAGAAAGGCATATGAGTTATCATACTTGCATATCCACCATTTGAGCAAGAGTCTTGTACAATGGTACAACAGTTGAAATAGCGCTCGTGGACAGCTAGCTCGACACAATCACAACATGAATGTCACTAAGGACCTACTAAAAAAAAAATCCTTGACTTGTGATGTTTAGTGAATATGCAGAATGAGGAATACTAGTAACCTTCTTATTCTTCCTTTAGGGCTCCTCCTTCTATCCTGCAGAAGGTCACCCTTCAATGATCAAATTTACCAGATACCAATCAAATCCAAAAATCGTTTAGTCATCTAATGATTATCCAATAAATAGACAAACCATGTTATTGAATTTTATTTTTATTATTTATTATACAATGAATTGGTAATGAACTCATCATTCACTGGACCATAGTATTGAATCACACCATGCTATTGAGTCATATACATAAAAACTTGACAACATTAATCGAGTTTAACGATTTTTTATTTGGTTACATTTTTGTAAAATTGATGATTAAAGGGTGAACTAAAAAGTAAGCGGTTCCAATCTTTGAGCAACATTGCAGAATGAGAATGAGAACCAAGAAGGTCCAACTGAGAAGGATAGTAGCCTCCCATAACAAAATATGTAAAATATAGGTGACCAATTTTATGAAATAGATAAATACATGATGATTATTTGCAATCAAATCAATAATAAAGTTCTCATTGCTAATGAGATTCTCTAATGGTTCCCCAAAATTAATGATGCAAAAGTCATATTTCCGAATGGCTGCAATGAAAAAGAATAGGCAGACAAAAAGCTACTTCACAGGACAGAATACGCAAAATCACAGAATGATGGAAAAGTCTTTATGATACATAAAAAAAATCTTCTCTAATTGGAACTTAGAAGTTACTTTATAATCTTGAAATAATATTGGATTAATATATATTTGCCATTTGAGCAAACATGGGATCGAATTAAGCCAGTAGATTAATCAAGAACCTCATACTGTCAACATGAAACAAGAATCAGGTCCATCATGCCCTATATGAACGTATACATGCATGATATGCTTCTCCAGTTTGTCTAGAATTGAAATAGAAGAAGGAAGAAAGGCGGCCGCCAACCGGAGGAGGTTACGGCACAGGAGTTACGTAGTAGTAACCTCAAGGGACTACATAGAAAGTTCAAGCCACACTTCCTCATGCTTTTAGCACAGATGGGGTATACATTTCTGTATTTTGTAACTGAAGCGTCCTTCAATCATGGGATGAACCCTCACGTCTACATAACTTATCGACATATTGTGTCTGGCATAGTGATGCTCCCTTTTGCTTATTTTCTTGAAAGGTATCTGTATGTGTGTAAAGTTGCATTTATACTTGCATACGGCAACATTTTTGAGTCTGACAGCCTAACAAAATATGTTAGACTGTCTGATAATAAAATATTTTCCGATTCTTCAAACATGTTAATTTGTGAATCTTTTACCCTCCTGCAGAAAAGAGAGACCAAAGCTCACATTTGTTCTTTTCTTGGAACTTTTTTTTACTTTCATTTCTGGGGTAAGAACATGTAGAATTTTTATGAAAATGAACATTTAGAATTAGAACCCATATATGCTTCTGTTCAAGGCTTAAATTAAAACGCTAATTAAGCTCACTTTTTCCTTCTTTCTTTCCAATGGTTATAGGGTGGGTTTGACATTAAACATGAACTTTGCAAGCTTAAGATACACCTCTCCGACCTTCCTTGCATCAATGGTCAACACCATAGTTTCCCTAACCTTTGTAATTGCAGTTGTACTGAGGTTAGTAAGCCTACTTATTCGTATATAAATCCAAGGCATTAATTCACATTTTATCCTTAAGAGATTACTTTTTCAGGTTGGAGGTTCTTTACCTTCGAAATCCTCGAGGGTTAGCAAAAGTTTTCGGTACCCTATTCTCCTTAGCTGGTGTGATGACCATGACATTGTACAAGGGGCCTATTATCAGAAATTTATGGCCTGCACTAATCCATGTTGAAGGAAAATCCTCCATCCATGAGAACTGGTTGAAGGCTTCAATACTAACTGTTACAAGCTGCATAACATGGTCGGCATGGTACATCATGCAGGTTTCACTCCTTACTCAAAACTATACTTACAAATATACATATATATGTCGAATTGTTTTCTAATGGAGTAATGAAGTTAACCGAAAGTGAGATGTTATTCTCTCCAAAAAAGTTATCATATTTTCTCTGCTGTGAAAAAATAAGCTAAAGAGTGCAAAATGACTTTTTTGGAATGCTAATAACAATGCTCTGACCTAAAATTTTAAAAGTGTAGTTATCCAAAGAATATGTGGCCGAGCGCACATATTGATCACAATCTCAACCCTCTCAACCACCTGAATACAACATTCACCGGTTAACTGCAATTTGTTTATTTGTGGTTAACCCACATTACAGAATCCCTGCATATAAGTGAGACTATATACAGAATTTCTGATAATTTATATTGGTGATGTTGGCATGTGATGTATGCAAATAATTTTCTGAAAAAGTTAAACTTATTAGGCAATCAAATTGAAAGGATATCCTGCACAACTATCATTGACTACATGGATGAGCTTTATAGGGGCAGCACAATCGGCTGTCTTCACCGTGTGTATAGAACATAGACGAGCTGCTTGGACAATCGAATTCAACATTGACCTCTGGTCGATATTATATGTTGTAAGTATCGGGATTTTCTGAAAACGACCGTGAAATTACGACACATTTTGCACCATTTTGGTTTTTAGTTTTCATTGTTTTAGATGGAGATAGAAGATGGGAGGGAGGTGGAAGAAATGTACGTGAAATGCTACATAAAATGTTTACTAAAAACTTAAAACTACATAGTTATTGGTAGGACTAATCTAATGTGGTGTGCATGGCAGGCAGTGGTGTGCTCAGGTCTAATAATCTTCATTCAACTATGGTGCACAGAAGAGAAAGGGCCAGTTTTTGTGACCATGCTTAATCCTGTTTCAACAATTTTGGTGGCTGTTTTAGCTTACTTTGTCCTAGGTGAAAGACTTTATACTGGCAGGTAATTTCTTTTTTGTTTTACTTATGCAATCTAATATGATTTTGCTGATAATCGCATGTAATCTAGAGTTTAACTTAATGGTACCCGATTAAGAGAATGGACTATGCCAATTTTCCTCCGTATGCAAAACAAAACTTTTGTATAATGCACATCAGTGAACCACATTATGTGACCGTACACCACCACGTTGTGTTACAATCCTGGATTTATCTAAAATTTCATGTGTGGTTTGTTCAGCATAGTAGGGGCCTTCATTTTCATCCTTGGGCTGTACTTGCAACTGTAGAGAAAAGATAGTGATGAAGTTTACGTCAAGGCGGAAGAGTCATCTTATCAGACAACACATGAAGAGCATAATTAAGGATAATGGCATACAGAAAATCACTCCAGCTAACAAGAATGTGCAGCATGGTGAACCATAAAGAGCAGATTGGATCCTTCCCTGGAATCCATCGAGACAGAAATCACGAATCAAAATTGAACACTTCAAAACTAAAAGCAGATGATGAAGGTGATAAAGAAAAGCTAGTTGAGTGACAAACATGGGAGCAAGAAAATGAAGTCTGCTTTAACCCTTGTTATAGCAAGAGATAAATTCGTGATCGTTTCCGCGGGAAGAGGCTGCACATATTTCAGCCCTTCATGCTCAAAATCTAAATTGTTTTGATGATTAAATTTGGACTGAAGAAGTACTCTTTAATTTGATTATGTTACAAGTTCTCACTAGTACCAAAAAATATACTTGCGCGACGAAATATATTACGTCGCGCAAAAACGTTTCCCGTGACGTTGACAAAGAAGCGTCATGCAATCACATTTTTGCACGACAGGCCATTAGCGGACGAAGCATTCCATCATGCAAAATGTTTTAGAGCGACAAAGGTACACATTTGTCACGCAATGTTTGGAAAAAGGCGGTAAAATCCTGGTTTGGCACCAGAAAATTGTGTGACGGACCAAATGTGCCGACCAAAGGGTTTTTGCGCGACAAACTAACCAATGCGCCCTGCAAAGGGATTTTGCGCGATTGACCAACCAATGCATTGGGCAAATATGTCGCGAAAATGGTTTTTGCACGATGTTATAGTTCTCCATTGCACAAAGACCCTATGCAGGACACGCTTGGTCCGTCGCGCAATTTTCTGCAAAGAAACGCAGTACTGTTTTGCGCCAAACAGTATGCGCACTCATGCACTCGTGAAATTGAATGAAAACCTTAAAAAGAAAACCACTAGTGTAAACATTTTAAATTGAATAGATGGGTCTCTAATGTTATATTTTTATGGTTCAAAAATTGTATAGATGTTGCAATTTGGGACATTATTGTACCTAAGGATACCGATCTTCATATCCTGACTGAGACCCTGGATTAGACGCTCGATTGTCATCATGGCAACATTGTTCGGGGGGTAGGGAAAGCGCAGGTTCATGAGATAGGTGTTTCCTCTTCCAGACCAACCATAGGACAGGTCGTCACCCCCTGATAGAGGAAGTGGTAACCCTGAAATATAAGATTGTGGGTCAGGAAGCCCAGCTTGCTGCTCGAAAAGCCTAGACAGAGAGCCAAAATGCGGCCCAGGACGAGAAGATGAGCATGATCTTATGGGCCTTCGAGCTGTCTGGCCACCAAATCCTGATGCCAACACCTGATCTTGCTCCACCTTCGACCTCCAAGGGGCTTCACCTAGTCGATACCCAATAGCCTGATGCATCAAACCCGAACGACTATTTGTTGTAGTTCTTTTTGTCTATTCAGACAACTTATACGTACATTTTCATATATTTTATAATTAAATAATTTTTCTTGGTTTATTAATTATTGTTTATAATTTAATTAGAATATTTATAAAAATTAAGTTAAAAATATATTGTCAAAAAATAAAATAAAAATAACAATAACTTTGTGTGACGATGGCGTAATATACGTCATGCAAAAGGGTTTTGCGTGACGACAATAACCTACATTGCGCACCTATCTTTGCGCAACAATGAAAGTAAGCTACGTCGCGCAAAACCTAAGCAGTAGGGGGCCTAAGTTCATGATCACGAGATGTATCACGAGGCCAATGGAGGAAAATAGTGATAAGAACCTGCTCAACCTAGACAGTACAGCAATGGAGAATTGGATGAAATAGAAGAGAGAGACGACGAACGAAGAACTCGTGCCTATTTTTTATTTAATAAAACTGATATATCCATTAGAGAAGCAACACAGCCATTGCTCCCTTTAAGTAGCCACTCCACTCATAAATGCTAACTTAGCATTCCTTTACATAACTAACTCACTAAAGGACAAACCCTTTTAACAACTGGAATTACAAATAGAAATAATAAAATTCATTTCCTAACATCACTCCCTCCTTAAAATCAACCTTCTTCACAAGGTTTAGAGTTGAAATTCTGGGAACTTAGCATGAAAGTCATCATAATCCTCACAAGTAGTTGTGCTCTCTTCTTGCCCGACCCACTATACTAGCAACTGAACACCTGCCTTGTCTCTTTTCTTGTAAATTCTTCTGGCAAGTATTGCCAATGGTGCATCTGTGGGGTGAGAATCTTGCATTTGAACTACATCTATCAAGGGTGGCAATGTTGTTACTTGTAGATCCACATTTCCCAGTGCCTCTTGAGGCAGCTAACATGAAAAATCGGATGAATTTTTGTTCCTTCAGGCAGTTTGAGCTTGTAAGTAACAGGTTTCACTCTCTCTAACACTTCATAAGGGCCATAATATTGAGGGTACAGTTTGTGATGAACATGTGAAGCCAATGTTTGTAACTGATATGGAAGCAACTTGAGATAGACTAAGTCACCAACAAAAAACTCCTTCTTAGTTCTCTTCTTGTTTGCTTGAACTGCCATTCTATTCTGAGCCATTGCTAAGTTATACCCGAGTATAGTAAGCACCTTATCTCTCTCCATCAATTCTTGTTTCACAGAGTCTAGTTTTGCAATGCCTTACTCATAGGGAATAACATGAGGAGGAGGATATCCGTATACCAATTCAAACGAAATGAATTTTGAAGAGGTATGATAGGAAGTGTTATAATTCCATTTGGCCTATGGTAACCATTTAACCCAGTCTTTAGGCTTATTTCCCACAAAGCACCTCAGGTAAGTCTCAACACCTCTATTGACCACCTCAGTTTGTCCATCACTCTGAGGATGGTACCCAGAGTTCATGCAAAGTTAGGATCCTTGCAACTCATTCCAAAAATAGCTCAAAAATAATAGATCTCTGTCACTCACAATTGTGGATGGCATTCCATGTAGCTTAAATATGTTGTCAACAAACAACTGAGCAACAGTTAGGGCAATGTAGGGATGAGCTAAAGCTAAGAAATGAGCATACTTAGTCAACCTATCCACTACCACTAGAATAACAGTTTTGCCTTTGCAAGGGGGTAACCCCACAATGAAGTCTATACTTATATCAGTCTTAATTTTTTGAGGGATTGGCAAAGGTTGAAGTAGACCCGATGGAGATAGAGTTTCATACTTGTTTTGTTGGCAAGTATTACACTCTGAGATGTAGGTTTTAATGTCACTCTTTATCCCTGTCCAATAAAAACCCATTTTTAGCCTTTGATAGGTCTTTAAAACCCCTTGGTGACCTACTACAGGTGTTAAATGGTATTCAGCTAAGAGCCTAGCCTTCCAAGTGGAATCAAGGCTGAGAACTATCCTGGAATTGTACTTTAGTAGGCCATTGTCAACATGATAATGGGCTAACTTAGAACCATTGGCTACTCATTTCCCATGATCTGTAATCTCCACCAATCTTTGCTTGATCCAAACTTCCCCTTCATTGTACCTGCTTAACTCATCTAACCACCCAAAATAGGGGTAAGAGGTAGCCTGACAACTCATTGATTCTCTTAAAGCATTGAGTATCAAGATATGTGTCCTATCCTCTAGAAAGAGCATCAACAACTATGTCATCAGCACCATTCTTAAAGTGGATTTCATAATAAAACCCCATCAATTTAAACAACCACTTCCGTTGGAATACTATGTGAGCCTTTTGGTCAAGGAAGTATTTTAAACTGCAGTGATCAGTCTTGATTATAAAGTGCGTACCTTGCAGATAGGACTGCCATTTCTTGACAGCATGGACAATTGCAATAAGTTCTCTCTCATAGGTGGAGAGAGATTGATTCTTAGGTCACAAGGCTTGACTAGTAAATGCAATTGGTCTCCCTTGTTGTTGCAAAACTGTACCAATCCAAGTATCAGAGGCATCACATTCCAACTCAAATGGCAGTGTAAAATTTGGTAGAGCTAGGACCTGTGGGGAGGTCATGGTATCCTTGAGCTTCTGGAAAGCTTCTTCAGCTTCTGTAATCCACATAAATTCTTCTTTCTTAGTCATGTGATAGAGTGGTTGGCAAATTTTGCCAAAACCTAGCATAAATTTTCTGTAATAACCTATGAGACCAAGGAAACCTCTTAACTTTTTCTTTGTATTAGGCTTAAGCCATTCCAGTATAGCCTGAATTTTGGAGGGATCAGCCTCCACACCCTTGCTTGATATGACATGGCCCAAATACTTCACTCTACTCTGTCCAAAAGCACATTTCTACTTTTTAACATAAAGTTGTTGCTGCTGCAAAACTACAAATACCGTTTTAAGATGCAACAGATGATCTTCCCAAGTCTTACTATAAATTAGTATGTCATCGAAGAACACAAGAATGAATTTCCTCAAATAGGGCCTAAATATATCATTCATGAGACTTTGGAAGGTTGTTGGGGGCATTAGTGAGCCCAAAAGGCATTACTAGAAACTCATAGTGACCTTCATGGGTTCTGAATGCAGTTTTTTCAATATCTTGAAAATGCATCAAAATCTTATGATAGCCTAACCTTAAATCAAGCTTAGAGAAAAGCCTAGCACTATGTAATTCATCTAAGAGGTCATCAATCAAAGGAATAAAGTACTTGTCCTTGATTGTTATGGCATTAAGTTCCCTGTAATCCATACACATTCTCCAGGTTCCTTCTTTTTTCTTCACAAGGAGAATTGGACAAGAGAAAAGATTGTGACTTAGCCTGATAAAACCAGCCTTAAGTAGTTTTTGGACTGCCTTATCAATTTCAATATTTTGTAAAGGGCCATAGTGGTAGAGTCTTATGTTAGGGGGTTTGGATCCAGGAATTAGTGGAATCTAATGATTGTGAACCCTACTAGGTGGTAGTGCGGTAGGTAAGGCAAAGATAGTCCCAAACTACCCTAAGACTTCTTGTAGTTGTTTGAGCTACAATGAATTTAGATCACAGCCTTCAACCAACCTTCCTTCCATGGAGTAAAGGAATAGTCCCAAATTTGAGTTGGAAATCTCCTTGTCAAGATGTTGGAGAGTCACCTCTGGGATTAGTGGAGCAGTTGAATCATTGTGACTAAGTTTGTAGTGAAAACCATTCTTGGCAAATTCCATAGTTAGTAACTGGAAATCCCGGAGAACCGGATTAACTGAGGAAAGCCATTGAACCCCCAATATTATGTCACACCCTCCTAGTGGCAAGGAATACAGATCCACAACACAGTCATAACCTCCAATAGACAAAGCAGCATTAACGCCCATTTACAATCATTACTTCAAATGGTATAGTTGGTTGAGTGTGCCAAGTAAATTTCCTAAGGAGTGTAGAGTCCACAAAATTATGTGTACTACCAGAATCCAAAAGTACTGTAACCTGTTGACCATTCACCGAGCCTATGACCTTCATTGTTTTCACAATGGTCTTAGCTAGTGTGCCATAAAATGCACATTCACTAAGTTCCATCTTTATAACTCAGGAGGTGGTTCCTCTACTAGAGCAGTGGCAATCTCATCTTTAAAGTACACTAAGTCAAGCATGAGAAGTTTCTTGTTAGCACACTTATGTCCCCTGCTCCATTTTTCATCACAAAACCAACAATCGCCATTCTCTCTTTTTTTGTGATCTCCTTTAGAGACAACCTCTTCACAAGAAAATTAAAGGGTTTAGTATTAGGAGTGGTGAGTGGTGCAGGAAATGGGTGCAAAGAGCGAGTCTGGGGTGAAGGCCTAACAGAGCTACTATTCAGATCATACAATTTAGCATCAATTTGTAAGGCAATTGAAATAACATCATGCACATCAAAGGTTCGCAACAGTTTAACATCATATCTCAATTCACATTTCAAGCCTCCCAAGAAGCAACTCTTTAACAAAATAGGCCCTAAATCATGAGTTCGATTTGCCAAACGCCTAAACTCAGTGATGTAATCTTTGAGAGTACCTAATTGTTTCAATTTGAAGAGTGCTTCAGCACTGTCTTCAAATTCTGAGGGCCTAAATTCTCTGCAAAATGCGTGGGTGAAAGCCTTCCAACGAGGAGTGGTTTGCAACCAGTCGTGCCATTGAAACCACTAGAATGTCTTCCTTTTCAAGTGGAATGAAACTGTCAAGACCTTCTGTAGCTCAGGAACGGAATAGTAAGTGAAAAATTGCTCCGCTTTGTATATCCAAGCAAGTAGATCTTCACTAGGAATGAATCTAGGAAAATCGATGCGAGGTTGCCAATTTTGGTGTGGAGAAGGTAGGGGTCGTGTTCGCCGAAATCGGGAGAATCGGCGATGACGAGTTAGGAAGGAGGATCGGCATTGTAAAAGGAACCCCCACCCCATGAGAACAAGCCATCTCACAACAGAATTGTTCCAAGAACATCGCCATTTCCAAATCAATGGATTCAGAGAGTGCAGCAAAAGAAGACTCCAAGGCAGCAACTTGAGCATCCATTTGAGATAATCGAGTGTTGGGATTGTAGTGGGGCATGCATAGAAAGACCAGGATCGAAAGTGGGTGATACCAATGATAAGAACCTACTCAACTTAGATAGTACATCAATGGAGAATTGGATGAAATAGAAGAGGGAGACGACAAGTGAGGAACTCATGCCTATTTTTTATTTAATAAAAATGATATATTCGTTAGAGAAGCAACATAACCATTGCTCCCTTTAAGTAGTCTCTCCACTCAGAAATGCTAACTCAGGATTCCTTTACATAACTAAATCACTAAGGGACAAACCCTTTTAACGACTGGAATTACAAATAGAAATAATAAAATGCATTTCCTAACAAATAGTGCCACATCGGGACCAGACCATAGCTAGGATAGACTGCCATCTTGTTTGCCCCAGGATGATATGCAGTTGGCACCACTGGGTGGTTTAGAACAAAGCCAGAAGGTGAAATTTCCATACTTTTCAACTGCTACTCCAACCGTTCTTTATCTGCTTTCTGTACAAGTTTCTCTGCATGAAATTCATTCTTCTACAGTCAACTAAGTGAGTACTCAAAATTTATATCAAACTGATTCTCAAATAATTTTCTTAAATCCTTGCATCCAAATGCACCCTTAAGTTAATACCTTCGATTAACTGCAACATATTGGAAACCAGTCCATTGTCACAATATAATGGGGTAAAAGTTCTAACTCCAAGAAAGAACCTAACATAATGTTACAAAGGATAGACACAGGCTTACAAGCATTGTTCTCAAAATCTCCGCCTAGGTCCCGCCTAGACGCTAGGCGGTTGGCCACTGCCCCGATTAATGCATGGGCGTTAGAAAATTAAGAAATGGCACTTAAACCTGTTGACGCGCCCGCCTAGCCTACCCAAACCTGCCTAGACACCTGCCTAGGTTGCAACTCACTTAGACAGAAAATTGATAACTTTCATTTTGCATTTTATTTTTTTCAATAAATTGTAAGAGACTTGTTGAATACTTAAACGAACAGACATTATATACTTGTTCCCCATGTTTTCATTATGTTCCAATACTTCATAATATATATATGTCATTCTATTTTGTAGTTTATGATGTAATTATATATATTTTAAGTATAAAAATACACTTATTTTGCAAGAAATATAATAGATCTACTTAAATCCACTTAGTCCGCCTAGTCCACCTAGGCACCCGCTTAGGCCCCGCCTAGGCGCTAGGCACCAGCCCACCGCTCAATTAGCGCCTAGCGCCTTTTAGAATCTTGCTTACAAGACACATAAATAAGATTTAACACATTGAGAATTTACGTGTTTCAAAGTGGGAAGAAATTGATCTAAAGATTAGCAAGTAGTAACACAACAGATTATATCTGGTACCAACAGGGCAGATAAATTAATGATATAACATCTGAGCAAGGGATATTATGAAGGGAAGTGAATTTCGCATATCTTTTTTTCTCCTCGTACACACCCATGTATAGTTCTAGCCTTTGGATTGGATAAATCAAAAGGGAATAAAAAAACACATAAAATAAAGATAAAATTGATTAAGAATGCATTGAATTTCTAAAGGTTTCAAGGAAACCAGAAGAGGAAGAAATACCTCTTGTGGGTGCACTCTTTTTGCGCAACAATGAGAGTAAGCTACATTGTGCAAAAAATTTCGCGAGATGCAGGTTATTGTTGTCGCACAAAGAACTTTTGCGCGACGTATCTGTAGACATCGAAATTTCGGTGAAATGAATGTTGACCAATAATTAAAATTTCAACGCTTACGTGTCACATAAATTTTACATGTAGCGTGTGACTCAACGAAAAATCGAAATAAATTGGAAAAGTCATCAAATAGGACACGTGTCAATACCTGGCAGAAATGATTTATTTCATCTGATTATTTAAATCCAAAAATCAAGTTTTGGAATTCTATAAATAGGAAGCCAAGGCATTCATTTTAGAAAGAGGAAGAAGAGAAAGAAAGAAGGGAATTTACATCACACCAAAACCTTGAAGCCTTGAAACTCTAAAGCTCTCAAGCAAATCCCGAAGGATCAAGAAAACACTCTTCGTTCTTCGTCAAACCCTCCTTCAAGGTTAAGCCCCAACGGCCCTTGAAGAACTTCCGCCGACTCAAGATCAAGCCCCGACGGCCCCTTGAAGAAAGTGTTCATCATCCGTTCATCCTAAGATCAAGCCCCAACGGCCCTTTGGATCAACAACCTCAACAAATCCACACATCCAATCGTTCTTCAAGATTAAGCCCAAAAGCCCTTGAAGATCCGCTCATCCATCAACCTTCAAGATCAAGCCCAAAAGCCCTTGAAGAAATCCATACACCCAGTCTTCAAGATCAAGCCCAAAAGCCCTCGAAGATCCGTTCATCAACTGTTCATCCCTAGATCAAGCCCCGACGGCCCTTTGGATCAACAGCTCATCCACAAACCTACACCCTACGAAGATAGAATCAGAGGATCAAATTACAAAGAGATTGTAACCCCAAAATCATTAAACACAAAAATATATTTTGTACACGTATTCTTGTTTCTTGTTTCAGGAACTTTTCGTGTTTACAGTATCTTACGCTGTCATCGCATAAACCCTTCTTTCACGACCTTTGCGCAAAGGGCTCCACATGATGAAGGTTTAGTCATTCTAATTCTCAGGCGACGTTTTTTGTCTTTGCGTGACAAAATGTGCTTCGTCACGCAAACTATTATTTGTAGTAATGATCTAGTTCACAATGTTATCAGAACTTTTTTTTTCTATTAATAAAAAATAAATTAAAATAGTTCCTGAAAAATCTATGGTGCAAAGTTCATATTCCAAAAGAATGTAATGACATACGTGATTCCTAACTAATTAGCACTTTCTATAAACAACAACAAAAAGTAGAGCTTTCGAATATGATTTTTGCGTCATAGAATAAAAAGTGGTCAATTAGGAGACAAGTTTTGCTTCTTTTCACAGAAAAGAATACAAAAATAATGATAGTAGATTACATTAGAACTTAATCAAGAACCTGATACTGTCAACACAAACAAGAATCAAGACTGAAATATATATATATATATATATATATTCTGTATGAGTGCATGCATGATGTGCTCCTCCAGCGTGTCAAGTATTTAAATAGAAGAGAAGGAAGAAAGAGAAAAACCGGCAGCCGGAGGTGGTTATGGCACAGGAGGAGGGATGTCGTAATCGTGGGAAAGTTTATATGAAGTCCAAGCCACACCTCATCATGGGTTTAGCTCAGGTGGCCTTTACATTTCTATATTTTCTCACAGAACCTTCCTTCAATCCTGGGATGAATCCTCATGTCTACGTACTTATCGACACAGTATCAGCCCTAGTGATTTTCCCTGTTGCCTAAAATTATTGAGAGTTATATAAAGCTACATTTGTACTTAATTATAGGGTAACTTTCTTTTTCCATATTTATTGCTTGTTTTGTTTCATCACATCACAGTAAGTACAACATTTTTACATATTCTTTACAAAGTAACATGTCAGACTGTCTGATAATAGAAGAACATTTTCCTACACCAATACATTTCTAGTGATGGTTTCTTTTGCCTATGTCCTGCAGAAAAGAGAGACCAAAGCTCACATTTGCTCTTTTCATAGAATTTTTGTTCTTTCACTTCTTGGGTAAGGTGTTTAGATTTTAAAACCCGTATATGGTTCTCATCATAAGGGAATAAATAAAAACCTAATTTATGCGTTGTTTTCAATAGTTGTAGGATAAGTTTGACTTTAAACATGTACCTTGCCAGCTTAAGATACACCTCTCCGACGTTCCTTGCATCCATGATCAAAACCATAGCTTCCCTATCTTTCGTAATTGCAGTTGAACTGAGGTTAGTACACCCATTCATCCATAAATTCAAAGCATGAATTCACGTTTTATCCTTAACAAACGGCAATTGTTATTAGCACTCTAAAAAATCATTTTACTTCCTTGTTTATAAAACCTAAAGCAGAAATTGCATTTGAAGAAGCGTAGAATAATTGTCTGGAATGTTAATAGAAGTTCTCTTATACACTACTTTTGATTTCGGGCTAGAGGTTTATCTTTGAAGTCCTCACGGGTTAGCAAAAGTTTTGGGCACCGTCATCTCTTTAGCCGGTGTAATGACCATGAAATTCTACAGGGGGCCTATTATGAGAATTTCATGACGTCCATTAATTCATATTCAAGATAAATCTTCCATCCGCAAGAACTGGTTGAAGGGTTTAATTCTAACTGTTGCAAATGTCAATGAGTTCTCTAACAGGGTTAACAAACATTTAGGAAGTGCAGTTAACCGGTAAATATGTGGTGGAGCGTATATCAATTGTCTCAACCGTTGTCACTGGTTAACTGCAATTTTCTAACTTGCAGTTTACCCACATTGCAGAATTCCAGCATATTAGAGAATACAGATGAATTTTTTATAATTGATATGTATGCAAATAATTAAAAATAAAAATGAAAAATGTAGGTAATCACATTGAGAAGATATCCTGCGCAACTATCACTGACTGCATGGATGAGTTTCTAGGGGCAGCACAAGCAACTGCTTTTGCAGTATGCATAGGGCATAGAGCATAGACGAGCTGCTTGGACAATTCGATTCACTCTTGACCTCTGGTCAATATTGTATTCTGTAAGCATCTGGATTTTCGGAAAATGTAAACTTATTACGTTTGATAACCATTTTATTTTTAGTATTTGGTAAGTAGAATTAAGGAATGTGAAATGTTGTCGGACAATAGTGAATCATTAAGATTCTTCTAATGCGGTGAGGCGTATGACAAGGAGCAGTGTACTCAGGTCTTATAATCTTCGTTCAACAGTGCACAGAAAAGAAAGGGCCAGTTTTTGTGGCCATGTTTGATCCATTTTCAGCGATACTGCTTGCTGTTGTAGCGTGCTTTGTCCTCAGTGAGAGACTTTATACAGGGAGGTTTGTTTGCATTGCTCACTACGAAATGCATTTATGGGCACGCATCTATAGTTCATTTACGGCATTTTACATGTCAAATGGCAGTTTGGTTAACATACAGTCTTCACTTTGTTGGAGGAGGTCACGACTTTAAATCTAATCAACAATAGTAATAAGAATGAAAGAAGACATTGAACCCAACATTAACTTTCCTCGTTTTGCATAATTGCTCATCGACAAACTTTTCCAACATCAGGAAGAGAAGTACTACTAGACTAATAATCGAGTCTAATTAATAGTTGACACTTCACCTGTCACAGAATGTGATTAACTTGTAAGAGGGAGGGAGGTAGTTGTTTGGATGTAATAAACTTTCATGCGTGGTTTGCACAGCATAGTAGGGGCAGTTACTGTGATCACTGGTTTATACGACTTGAAGAGCACAATGATGATGACATACAAATGTGCTGCATGGTGAACCATAAAGATTAGATTGAAATCCATCGAGACAGAAATCACAAATCGAAATTCAAAGCCAGTAAACCGAAGAAGAAGAAGAAGACCGAAGAAGAAGATGAAGGTGACAAGAACAGTTTGTATGAGCAGACATGGGAGCAAGAAAAGTTCCATTAAAAATAGTTTTGCTTGATGCATTTGTTTGTCTGGCAAGTGCTCAAATTCCATCAATTTCAGTATTGCACAATGCATTTAATAAGAAATTCACAACAGACGGATAGAAAAGAAAAATGTTAGGAAGGAAAAAAAATTCAGTGTATATGTTGCCAAGAACCAGTGCTATCAGATATGCTCTTGAAAAAGGTTGGGGTATAAACAAGTAAAAGCAACATATGCTAAATACTGGACATTTACCAACTGTTTTATTCCGAAAACGAGAGCCTTCAAGCTTACATTTAACAATTCTGCCACACAAGTGCCACCAGCCAAAATAAATTCAGGCAATTGAAACAGCGCTGACATATTCTCAACAATCAATAAAATGGTCAGAAATGTAAATGAAGGCATCTAAAATTATCCAAGTGCTTTATTAAAAATCTAAGCAGCGGGGGGCCTAAGTTCATGGTCACAAGATGTATCACGGGCCGATGGAGGCAAATAGTGCCACATCGGGACCAGACTATAGCTAGGATAGACTGCCATCTTGTTTGCCCCAGGATGATATGCAGCTGGTACCGCTGGGTGGGTTGGAACAAACCCAGAAGGTGAAATTGCCATACCTTTCAACTGCTGCTCCAGCCGTTCTTTATCTGCTTTCAGTACAAGTTTCTCTTCACGAAATTCGTTCTTCTCTGCCTGTAATATGCAAGAACAGTCAACTAAGTGAGTACACAAAAGCTCTATCGTACTGATTCTTAAATAATTTTCTTAAATCCTTGCATCCAAATGCGCCCTTAAGTTAATAGTAATACCTCTGCTTAACTGCAACAGATTGGAAACCAGTCCATCATAAATGGGGTAGAAGTTCTAACTCCAAGAAAGAACCTAACAGAATGTTACAAAGGATGGACACAGGCTTACAAGATACATAAATAGGATCTAACACACTGGGAATTTACGTGTTTCAAAGTGGGAAGAAACTGATCTAAAAATCAGCAAGCAGTAACACAACAGATTATATCCGGTACCAACAGGGCAGATAAATTAATGATATAACATCTGAGCAAGGGATATTATGAAAGGAAGTGATTTTCGCACACCCTTTTTCTCCTCGTACACACCCATGTATAGTTCTAGCCTTTGGATTGGATAAATCAAAGGAGAATCAACGGACAAAACCAACAGGGGCATGTAAAACAAGAAAACAGGTGTGTGAATATCAATTCCCTATTCTTAATGGTTATAATTGCAAATGATCATAGTAATGGACTATTGTTTTGGAGAATGAATCCTTGTAGGCTCAGCTTACAGATGCCACAAATCAAGTCTATTGTAAAATTAGACGAATTGTATGATATTATCTCCATCAGAGGAGCTTGACCCAGGTATAAAGTAAAGCAAGGAGGACATTTGAAACTTTACCCGAGGTTAGCCCCAACCACATGGAAACAAAAAAGGCATTACATCAATCGTAAACGCCCTATCACGGCTTTAAGATCCTCTATAGGAGTATTCTGTTCATTTCAGATCATCACAAGCAATAACCGCAGAAGTTTGAAATACTAGACCGGAGAAATGGTTCGAAAGAATTAGCTGAAACGAACAGAATACTGCTCTTAAAATCAGTGTTATCGGTCTTCTCCAACACAATAGTTGGCTGATTTAAAGATAACCTTAAGCCAAATCTCATAACACTCGTAACAAAACCATAAAAGAATAAAAACAAAAACTTCAAGTAAATGATGTATATCGAACCTTTAAACTTTTAACTTCTTCAAGTAACTTTTGATTTGTTTCTGTGAGCTCCTGAGCTTCAGCTCTCAGCTGGTTCAAAACCCTTATGGCATCATCAAGTATAGCAGCCTTGTCCGTCTTCGGCGGCCTCCTGGGCTCCAAAACACCGTTCAACTCCACAAACCTGCAACATATTAATCAAACAGCAATACGTTTTAATCACAAAGAAAACACAGACTCACCATTCTTTTCATCATTACAAAACAACCCATTTCTTCAAATTTGTAAATAAAATAAAATAAAATAAAAATTGAGATTTTATACATGCCTGTCATTCAATCTCTCCCTCCTCAATTTCTCACGGCAAGCTTTTGCCCCTGATCCAGAGCACGAATCCGGTCGTCCCCTTATTACCAAAACACCATCAATCAAACAATCAATTCCGTGACAAAAAGTTTGGAGCTTTCGTGACTAAGAACGCATTTACATTTCTGAAGATTTCATAGAAAGCGGAAGAGGAGGAAATACCTCTTGCGGAGGCACTCTTTTTCCTGTAACTGTGAAGCGGCGGCAGCAGGAACATCGAGGGCGGAGAATTCGAAATCGCCGAAAGGAGTGCGGTTGGGCCAGAGGAAATCGGTGGGTTGGGTTTCGTCGATGTAATCAAGATAATCTATCCATTCCCCCATTAGAGATTGCAAAGAGAGACTGAGTCCTCTTCTATTAATATGAATATGATTCTCAGGACTTAGTTCGATGTAAATTTAAATTTAAATTTATTTTTATGAAATAAGCATACAAAAAACAAATTTAGCATGTTGTTTATTATTTAATTTTATTTAATTGATTTTGTTTTTAATCAATTAGAGCAACAGTCTTTCAATTAAAAATCTATTACCACTAATTCCTTAACTCATCAAAACGTGTAGTTATAATCCTCTAACTAAAAATTCATCATCATTGGTCTCTTAATTTTAATCCAACTGGAGAAATGATCCCTCAACTTTAACCTAATTGGAGCAATTGTCCCTCAACTTTAACCCAATTGTAGCAATGATCCTTCCAACATAACTCATTTTGACAAAATTCTAAATAAGTTGACGAAAAAGACCATAGCTACACGTTTTGATGAGTTGAGAGACTCAATTGTAGCAATGGTCCTTTCAACATAAATTATTTTGACAAAATTCTTACAAAGTTGACGAAAATGATCATAGCTACACATTTTGATGAATTGAGAGACCAATTGTAATGGATTTTTAGTTGAGGGATCATTACTCCTATTTTATTAAACTTGGAAAACGATTGCTATAATTTACTTTTTTAATTATTTAATTTTGTTTTATAGATAAAAAGACCAGAATTAGAAAATATTAGTGTATTTGACGGTCATATTACTTGGCATGCCAACTGGTGTTATAAATTCATACAAAATCAATTTCGTGACAAAAAGCTGGGCTCATCTCTAAAGGGATCTTCATTTTTTTAAAAGAGATTAGTTGTTGACCTAGTTCATAATGACCTTTAACAATCTAAAACGTGTTGCAATCCTATCGGATTAAGAATGTGAATGTGTAAATCCTAGTATATTTAGGAGTATCATGTAGTTACCTATTGAGAGATGTAATCTTATAAGGGTAAGGATTTTACTCTTCTTACTACTATAAATGAAGGCATAACGAGGTGATACAAAACACACCTTAGAATTAAATCTTTCTCTTTCTCTCTTGTTGTCGCCATCCCCCTCTCTCTCTATTCCTTAGATCGCTTAGGTCAACAACACGTTATCAGCACGCTCTTGCCAGAAGCTAAGGAACTTAAGGATTGTAAGAGGAGGTTATATTCTACAAATTCAAAGGCTCTCAATCGTTTTCTGCCAATCAGGTTCTTTTAAAATAAATTAAAATATTTGTAAAAACCTTGAAGCATGAAAATATTTCCCATGATGCATAAACCCCCTATATTTATATTTTCCTTCCAATTATATGTATTGTATATATGTTCATATATTTTGTCAATGTATATAATTGTTCATCCATTACGTATATATGCTATGTGGAATTGTCAGTCAAAAGAATCAAAATTAATTTAGAAGTAACTAGGGTTTTAACTCTAGAATTCGGAAAAAAAAAAAAAAAAAAAAAAAAGGACAAAAACCAAAATTGGGTAATTTTTCGCAGTACCACCATGTTGGCCTGAAGCCCAATCGTGTGGCGACCAAGGTTCTAAAACATGCTAGGCGCTAGTCGGGCGGTGGGTTGAAGCCTAGCGGTTAGGCGGGGTTTAGGCGAATTTAAGTAAATCCATTATATTTCACGTAAATAAGTGTCTGTTTATACTTAAAATATATATATATATATATATATAATTTCATCATAAACTACAAAATAGAATGACATATGTATTATGAAGTATTGGAACATAATGAAAACATAGGGAACAAGCATATAGTGTGTTCTCATTTAAGTATTCAACAATTTATTGAAAAAAATTAAATGCAAATTGAAAGTTATCTATTTTCTATCTAAGTGAGTTACAACCTAGGCAGGTGCCTAAGTGGGTCTGGGCGAGCTAGGTGGGTGCCTAGGTGGTCTAGACGGGCTGGGCTGGTGCCTAGGTGGTCTAGGTGGGCACCTCAGCTGCTCTAGGTGCCCTTTCTTGATTTTCAAACGCCTAGGCATTAATCGGGGAGGTGACCAGCAGCCTAGCGCCTAGGCGGCACTAGGCTGGGATATTTAGAACAGTGGTGGTGACAGATCTCGGGACGATGTCTCCGATGCCTTGGGTTGCCTAATACACGGGCCTGAAGCCCTAGTCCAAAGCCAACCCAACCTGCATGACAAAAGCATGTTGGGCCTGTCCCTGACACGGGCCTGAAGCCTCGGCCCGTCTGTAGCAACCTTCTTGGGTTGCTGGACCGATTCCCTGTCTCGGCCCACGCCAACAAGCTTGTATGCATGCTGGGCTTTGTCTTAGCCCCGACCTGCGAAACCAAAAGCCAGCCCATGCGGCTGGGCTTGTCCCTACGACCCACAACTGAAACCTAGATGCGACTGGGGTTTCTTTGCACACCTGCATGCCCTTTGGACCTTGACCCGTGTGCCTGCCCCAAACCCAACACGCCAACCTTCACGGATGGGCTTACCAAACTGGACTCGTGGCCTGCAACCATGATTAAGGCTGCTCTTAGCAGCCACCCAAGCCTATTAAACTTTATAGGGCCTTGTCCTACTCACGGCACCCATGCCTACCATGTTTGGGCTATGGTTTTTCAAACCCAATGCTAATTTTTGGCATTCTAAATAATTTTAACCTGAATGTTATAATTATTTTTTCTTCTACGATCGACCCCGAATGGTCTCAATCTATTGAATTAATTAAAGTGACCAGTAGTTCACTAATCTGACAATTAATCCAAAATTATTGACTTGAAGCTCTCCTTTTGACATTAACGATTCAATAAATTATTTCGTCTCTTTGAACCGTTGACTATCTTTCGTAGCCTTGAAGTACTCACACTTGGGTTCCTAAAGCAATACACAAATCCACTACACTTTATTGTATATTGTATTCTGTATTCTTGCAGGTACCCCTATATATATGAACTAAAATGTTCATAACTAAATTGTACCTGTAGTTTCAAATTTAGTGCCTTTGAAACCTGAAGTTTGCATTCAAAACTTACCACATGAAACCTGTAGCTTTCATGCATAAATTAAACCAATACATGTCTATAGAACCCCGAATGTTCTACAATGTATGTCTATGACTTTCCATATGACTAACCACGTTTTGTTGTACCCTCTGTTTAGGGACATGTCGAACTTGAACAAGCTCGACTTCACCGTTCTGGAAGTCTCCAGAAGAATCTACCTAAAGTGGGTTCAAGATGTGAAGCTCTATCTTACTACAAAGAGTTTTAAAGCTACCATCAAGGATCCAATCGACGAAGCTCATATAGTTATTGCTATGATCTTCATCCGAAGACACATCCATGATGCACTGCAGACCAAGTACCTCGCAGAGGAAGATCCCCGTACCCTCTGGCTCGCACTGGCGGATCACTTTGATCACCAGAAAGATATCTTCTTGCATGAAGCAAGACACAACTGGCAACATTTACACTTCCAACACTTTAAGTCTGTGAATGAATACAACTCTGAAGTTTGTAGAATCCGATCACTGCTTAAGTTCTGTATCGAGGACTTAACCGAACAAGATCTCCTAAAAAAGACCTATTTAACCTTCAATGCCACCAATATTGTCCTACAACAACAATATAGGGCACAGAAGTTCACCAAATTTTTAGATTTGATATCTATTCTACTTCCTACTGAAAAGCAGAACTAACTTTTGATGAAGAATCACCAAGCTCGACCTACCGGCTCAAACATCGCACCTGAAGTGCACGCAACAACTTCTAGCAGCCACAATTGATGGAGATTCCGTCGTGGCTGTGGGAAAGGGAGGCAAGCCCCACCACGGGCCCAAGGTCCACTGAACAAAGGCCCATCCAAGGGAGGAAACTTAACTCAGAAGAGCCAACCCCTTCCCCCGAAGGCCCCAAACTTCAAGAACAAGGGAAAAGCTACCATCAATCGAATTCCACTGAACTAGACATGTGCTACCAATGTGGATCAAGAGATCATTGGTCACGCATATTGACACGTCTAACCTTGATATACTTCAAACACCAGGGTAGGCACGTGCTGGCCGACACCTGAAAGTGCAAAGCCACACTAATATGCATGAGAACCAATGAATATAAATAAGACTTATAAATTTAAATATAATTAATATGCAAATGAGGAGCATGTTTAGAGCATACAACTAATTTGAGACACTAGAAAAGAAATAATATGAAATTGAATGAACAAAATGATGGGTCCTACATCAAGAGAACTCGAAGATGCCAATGTGGGAGTGCCTTGACGCCGGGATTGTACGCCTTGATTCTATGTCCTGAAGGAGTGCAAAATATTAGGGTAGACACGTTGATAACCCACTAGGTAAGTACCAAAAATATTCAGGTGCAAAATACAGGATTGTACGCCGGGATTGTGTGCAGATGTGCCGTATGATAACCCACTAGGTAAGTACCAAAAATACATCTCAAAATCTCGTATCAAACATTGGAGCTCAACAGCTCAAACCTCGTCTCATAAATCCATGATAAACCATAATCATAAACCCAAAATAAACATATACGTGAAACCATAGAATTTCATAATCGAAAACCCAATGATTCATAACCTTTAGTAATATATAAATCCGATAAATCATAATTATTCCGTAAAAGCAATCTAAATAAATCATAAGTATGAAAATCCGTAACATATTATAAATCATGCTCTATTCATAAAATATGCAATGCATGCTAGGCTAATATTTTATAAAAATATATAAGTTATGAAGGGGTTCACTCATAGATATTTTATTGTGCGAGAGCCGCTCAAACTAGCGTGAACGGGATCGCTTCCGTCGATGCACCTAAATGCACACAGAGACCATTTAGTAAAACACTACGAAAATGATCAAATTTGGGAAAACAGACACCGGATTCGGATTCGGCACGTCTAGAAACATAAGGAGTGACCTTAGATTTCCCCTACGCGCCGCCACACTCGGCGGCTGGCAGCCCCAACTCGCCAGAAAATTCAACAACTCCCAAAATTCCCAAATTTTACAGGAATGAAGATCTCAATAATAGGAACAACTTTCATACATGGGTTGAATTCCAGTTCGGCCGGAAAACGCCTCAAATCACCCTCGATCACTCGGAAACCCAAAAATGGGTGATCTTTGATTCGTCTTTTCTGCTACTTTGTCACCTCCAAACTTGTTTGGGGTTTGTTCTTGAGCTCAAAAGAAGGCTAATGGTGGTGGTGGTTGAAAGAATCACCTTAAAAAATGGCGGATTTCCGCCGATCTCCCCCATGGTGCCATTGGTGCTATCCCCACAAAACTGAGACCAAAAACTGTCGAGTTTAGGGTAGAACTTGAAGAAAGAGGGTTGTGGAGTCTTGTGTAGGTGGTGACGAGCCTTGGATTGCTGGAAAAATCGTCGGAAACCGTCGCCAGGAACCGGGGTCGTGACATGGAAACCGGTCGGGGGTCCGATTGGCTATTCCCACAACTCTCTCATTTCTCTCCTTTCTCTGCTTTCTGATTGTTTCACTCTCTCATCTCTTCTCCTCCTTCCTAATTCGGCAACACTCCCTTCTTTTCTCTCTTTTTTCATCTCTCTTACCCGTCTATCTCTCTCATTTCTCTTATTTCCTTTCCATCACAGCCACACACATGGCACTAGATTGATGCTCCAACAAAATCTGGAGCCTTCCAGATTTATGGTCAAATGACCATTTTGCCCTCGACTTTGTTCGTTAATAACTCCTTCGTTATAACTCCAAATTACATTTCATTTACGCCCATGGGTTCGTAGCGATGAGTACTATGAGGATACACCAAGATAACAGATCTTATGTGACATGAAAAGGTGGTCAATAAAATCAACGTTTTCGTCTCGAATGGCATTTTCGTAAATTCACGCTTTAAATTTATAAAACTGTAAAATTTGGGGACTGGTCGTTACACAGCAATGCACCTACACGCAAACACTGGAATGGTGTTAAAGACATTTTCCACTACCTCAAGGGTACGACAGATTTGGGCTTGTTCTATATCCACGAATCCTTGAGAGAAACCGCGCCCCCCTCGGTCCTTGGGTTGATTCACACCTCGTTGGTTACACAGATGCTGATTATCTTTCTGACCCACATAGGGCACGTTCTTAAACATGTTATGTCTTTACTGTTTGAGACATTATTATATCTTGGAGGTCTACCAAGCAAACGCTAGTTGCAACTTTTTCGAACCATGCTGAGATTTTCACCCTGCATGAAGCCTCGCAAATGTGCTTTTGGATGAGAGCAGTTATGGAACATATTCGAAGCACTAGTGGTCCTACTTCCGTCGTTGACCTTCCTACGACGATCTTTGAAGACAATGCAGCATGCATCGAGCAGTTAAAGAAGGGATACATCAAGGGAGACAACACCAAGCACATAACGTCGAAGTTCTTTTACTCTCACTAACAACAATAGCATTAAAACATTGAAGTCAAGCAAATCTGTTCCCAGGACAACCTGGCTGACCTCTTCACAAAGTCACTGCCCAAGTCTACTTTTCAGAAGCTCGTCCAAGGAATTGGTATGCGTAAATTATCTGAATTGAATCATTTGTAGTCTTATTTGTAAGTTATGTCTAACTCAGGCGGAGTATCCTGAAGCATACTCACTTGATCTTAATGTACTCTTTTTCCTACGATTAGGAGCATTTTTCCCACTGGGTTTTTGCTACCTAACAAGGTTTTAACGAGGCACACATCCTGGGATGATCATACTCCATTGAGTTCACTACTTTCGTCCTCTTTGACGTTTGTTTTAGACATTATGCATACTTCTCACTTTTCTCCTTAATCTATGGGTTTCCCTATGCCTTGGGTTTTACCATAGTGAGATTTTGTGAGTTTTACTACCAATGCATACTTACTTGTGTTTGAGACTCGCATTCACCCTTTATGCCGATGACTTCATCAACTGTTCTACCTCATCTGCTGAAGATATGATGCGACGTTTTGTTTGAGTATTTACACACTCAAGGGGGTCTGTTGCAGTCCTATCGGATTAGGAATGTGATTGTGTAAATCCTAGTATATCTAGGAGTATCTTGTAGTTACCTATTAGGAGTTGATTACCTATTAAGAGATGTAACCTTATAAGGGTAAGGATTCTACCCTTCCTGCTACTATAAATAAAGGCATAAGGGGATGGTACAAGACACATCTGAGAATTAAATCTCTCTCTTTCTCTCTTGTTGCCGCCGGCCCCCCCTCTCTCTCTATTCATTAGATCGCTCAGTTAATTAGGCCTACAACAAAATGTTTATTTTAAAATATTCTTGCAAAATATTCATCAAATTAAAAATATTTGAGATATTTAATTAAGTTCAAAATAAATGCTTCAAAGGTTTGGATTAAATTAATTTTTTTATTAGAAAATCTATGAATGCAAACTTAAAATAAACAATTCAAATTGTTTAAAATTTGATGTAAAATGGGACCCACAATCAGTCTTTATATTTACATGAAAATGAGAACCCCCTTAAAAATTGATTTTGGTACTAAAAATTCTAAAATTTAGTTTACAAAATGCTATATATATGAGTGAACTCGTAAGGCGTGACATCTTTTCATCAAACGATAATTTTATCAGGGTGTACATCAAATGACCAGCTATTACTAGAACGCTATATATATATATATATATATATATATATATATATATATATATATATATATATATATATATATATGTAACGGGTTTTTTCCTTGCAAAGGAAGCTAGCGGGGAAAAAGGAATTCGAACTGCAAGCTCGAGTGTAAGAGGAAATGTTGGCGACTACTTGAACATCAAGCTCCACGTCAAATCATTATTTTTAACCTCGCACGAATCAAACATCAAAATTAACGATTCTTAGCATTCCAAAAATCACTCCATGCATTTTTCGTAACAACAAAAGATAGAAATCGCACTTCAAAGAATAAATGACGACTTTTTCAAAGTGACAATAACAACTCTCGAAACATAACGTGCTAAAAGATCACAATGGATCAAGAATAACTCAAAGAACAACCTAGTAAAATATCGATTTAATTTGCCAAATGATTGGTTAATCTGCAATTTACGTCTTCCACAATTTTCTTTCATCATCCATTCAAAAGATAAAGCTCTTCAGGTAGCAGCACAAAGCATCACTACAAATCTTTAACTTCTTTATCAACAGTGACTCACCTGAAGAACATATAAATATAATTCCAAAGTATATTCTCCGCAACGACGTATAGATGCTCTCAAATGCCGTCATTTTCGGTAGGTCGTATGATGATTAAGAACTTATTAAGCTTTGGATTAAAATTATAAAAAATAAATAAATACATTATTAAACGGGTGATCACTATCGCAGTTGAAACTTGTCAATCTTTGAATTCCCATATAATGGCGCTTACCTTTAGTCTGAAGCAGTAGCTTGATCAGCGCAAAGCTTTGAAGCGAAGTACTGACAGAAAAATTAAATGACATGGGCTTCATTCTTAAGCTTGTCAATTAGCGCGTCCACAGAAGAAACGAGGACCCCTGCTCTTCTCGTGGGAGGTTCAGCGACTTGAACCTGTTCTAAATCGGATTTGATTTCCACATTCAGATCCTGTGGAGTGTACTTCGTTATGACCTTCGATTTCGCTTTCATTATGCTTGGGATTGTTGCATACCTCGGTTGGTTTAACCTCAAACCAGTGCTGCAAGACGGTCACAGAAACAAGTGTTAGTCTACATCTTCCACCAGAAAATCAGGTTTAGACAAGCATCTATCGTGATGTATGTGCTGATGTTTTCGCTGGATTTCAGTCCATTACTCTAATTGATATCTCAAATATTCTAATATGAAATAATAAAGTTGAAACCTTCAAAATATATTTCCATCCTCACAAGTGTACTTAAAATATCATCAAAATTTTGTCATTTTGACACTCATTCATCTCTCAAGACGCAATATGATCCATATCATTTAATTGTCGAATTCCTAAAGAACAGGCAACTGTACCCTTGGACTGGTTCAAGGCTAACCAGGTCCTTATTTGCAGACCTTTACGTGCCCAAGCTTTATTGGCTTGGGAAGCCCCTTCCCTTAGGGTTACTTGAAGCTGAATGTGGACTGTCCTAGGCTAGGTAAGGGGCCGATGGTTCTAGGTGCTGAAGGACAAATCCAGGATTACAATGGTGGTTGGCTGGTGGGTTTTAAGGTTAACATTAGTTCAAACTGTTCCAGTGAGATATTTCAAGCTGTTGATTTAACTATTATCCTTTGATTGGTATCATCACTGGGTTCAATTGTTTGTCCGTAGGCGGTTGTTCGTTGAAAAGAAATTTTCGCTGCATATTTATTAGTTAAGTTGGGTTATACCAGTAGCGTGGGTAATCTTCATGATGATTGGATTGGCACTACCAGACCCAAGTTAATTTGTGTCTAGTACTTTGCGTTTAGGCCGAAGACGTAACCAGAATAAATAAATAAGTAAATAAACTGCATTCTGGTATCTACGCGAGTGGAAATGTCATAACTAAACAAAGTTACGGGGAAAACTAATCTACGTCTGAACCGTTCAACTCTATCAATTTGATCATATTTCTCCATCCACATAATCCTCTGTGTGAATAAATAAGCACGGTGCAGCTGTGACGCCCCTAGCTAAATGGTTTGAGAATGGCACAGCCCGTCCATCTTCTGCTGAACAGTAGGGTAGCCTTTCAACTATTCTGGCATATGGGTGAGGATAGAGAACTCTCCCACCAGCAGCTATCAATGCTTATGCGGAGTTCCCGGCTCCTTGAAAAATTACTCCACAACAAGGGGGACGAAGAATTGAATTTATGAAGGCCCTAAGGGGGCAGACTAAGGAAAGTTTGAGGCCAAAAGGAGACATTGCACAGTTCAACAAAAGGACTTTTCATCTTTTTAGTTTCTTTCTGGTTTTCGATAATCAAGGATACTGACAACTCTAAAACCTGTCTTTCATATCTTCCCAATAAACTTTATTGCGAAAAATTGAATGAAACAGAATTGCACATATAAAATATATAATCTTACCTATTGAAGCTGTTTGATCTAACTTGTGTAAAGATTATATTATTTTGAAAAGCTAACTGGTCTAAATATCATGTGATAATTTGTGTAAAGAGTTTTTTGTTTTTTGTTTTCTTTTTTTTTTTTGGTTGCCCCCGCGCGCCGGGGGGGGGGGGGGGGGGGTGGGGGTGAAGGAAGAACAGAGACTGAGAGATGAAGCATGACTATCTCTTCATACTTAGACATTATTCCAATTCCAATTTCAATTTCAGCATAGAACCACACACAGAAAAGTGGATGCTTGTTAACTTCTAAAGGATAATTGAGAAAATAGGACTACTTAGATATGTAAAGACATGATTGCCCATTAGTATTTTTGAAATTTAAAACGCTGTGGAAGTGGCAACTGTTTCTCCAGTTAAATACAAAGAAAAAAAACGATATGGTCATTTATTTATAATAGAAATCACGAACGCTAACTTCAAATTGAACCACTCCCCAATTCAGAAAATAATTTGGAAGTTTTTTTAATAAAGTAAATAAGTTGGGTTAATGAAGTTTGAAAGCTGTTTCAATTTCCTAATTGGTCCTATCAAAGTAAATAAATTTATGTTCCCATTCCCTAAACATATGGCAAAATTCAAGTGAAGGCAAAAAGAGATTCATCTAAAAGTCCCAGGTGTCCACACGGGAATATGCAAGAAGATCTTATACTTACATGATCACTGCTGGAAAATCTAGACACAGAGTCTCGAGACCACCATCCACCTCTCGGTCCACTGTCACTACCTGCTTCTCCTTATCCAGCACAACCTACTGGAAACATTCAGTCAAGGGAATAAATTCATAATGTATGAAAATCAGAATAGCACAAAATACTATCAATACATCTCATTTTTCGCTAAACTAAATGTGAAGTCGAAGAGACAGTTTAACACGTGCAAATAAGTAACAGTAAAGACAAACACAGAGATTTTTACAAAGCATGTACAATAGTATACATGGATACACTTTAAAGGGACAAACATTCTCAGGAATACGAAATTATAAGAAGAACAATCTCTTTTATACAACAGAAGGAGGATAACCTTGTTTGGGCTAAAAAAATAATATCTTTAAGATAGAGTAAAGAGAAAGAAAAAATAAGCCTTTATTCCTTAAGAAAAGAAATGCAATTTAGGAATACCAGGGATTTAAAGATGAAGGATAGAAGAAATAGATTTTAGTAAAAACAGATCCCCCATCACCCAGTACTTCAAACACTGAGAGTCTCTGATCCAATATGTCGTCAAACCTTAGTGAATTTAATCAAAGACTAGCCTAGAAGGAAAGAAATTTGAAATAAGCATATTGAGTGAGAGAAACTACATCCTCAGATTGTCAAGACTCAAGATGAATAACATGTGACAACATCAGTATATATGTCTCTAACCATACTCTTGCCACCTTAACTAACGTTCTTTACAATCTTGTTTCACTTTTAGAACCTTTTATCCGCAATTTGGCCTTGTGGCACTCCTGCTATGCTTTTAACACTCACCTTGACCAACGCAAAAATGTTTTGCAAAACAGAATATCCACTTGTTATTGCCCATACGATAAGGACCCTCAGAAGCCATACGTATCCTGGTCAATTGGGATATCTATAGAACATATGTATTTGGAAAGCATAGAGAGACCAACACCTCCCTAACCTCAACTTTTGAGGGTATTAACTTCTTCAGAGGTCTCTCTGCTGCATGATACTAAACTATGAAACTAAGAAATGGGGTGGAGCTTCTCACCAACTACAATTTAATGGATTGCAAAACAAAACCTTTGCTCACCCTTAAGAACAAAAGGCAAATTAGAAACCGATAATATGTAGCATCAACAAACTCATATCAACCAACTATTAACTCAGAGTCTAAACAGATTGAATTTTCTATTAATCGATTAAAAGCCCCCAAAACAAAATCTACACTTCAAAATTTGTCTCATATTCACCTACATTTGAAACCTTAATATATTCCTCAATAGTTTAATTATGTCAAACAAAAGAAAATCAAGGAAGCGTGAAACCAAAGTATACAAAATCAAAGCAAGTAGATTTCTTCTCTAGCTGAATGAATGAAGAGATAAAAAACTAACCTTTGAAGCAAACGTCCCCTGAGGCCAGTTCAGCAACCCTGCCACCATTTGCCCCGTTTGATTGCAATCATCATCGATAGCCTACACAAGCATTCACTTATGCATAAAAGATCAAATTTTCACTTCTTCAAACCAATACCAACAATGCAAAGCCACAAAACCCAATATCTCTTTTAATTTTTCGAGCAATATTCTAATTAATCTAATCTAGACTACGGGAATGGGGATTCCAACTTGGATGCAAAGGAGCACGACGTTCTCCCACACAAAACCCAAATCTTTAAACTCATTAAAAACTAAAAGAAATTTACATTTAACCTGTTTGCCCAGGATAAGAAGCCCAGGCTTCTCAACCTTCACGAGAGGTCTCAGAAGCTTAGCAATGGATAAGGGGTAGAGAGGGCCATCAATCTCCACATGAATCCCCCTATCGGCGCCCATAGCCAGTCATGTCCTGAGCGTATCTACGCACTGTTTTAGTCCCATGGAGATGGCCACCACCTTCGACGCCGCCCCGGATTCTTTAGTCCGGAGGGCCTCTTCCACAGCAATCTCGCAGAAGGGGTTCATCGACATCTTCACGTTCTGGGTCTCCACGCTGCTCTGTGGAATGGAAGTATTGAAACTGTTGGATTAGAATTACATGATTCTGAAACGAAACAAGAACTGGATTTGGAATGGCTTGGCTTGGCTTGTCTGGTTTGATCGGATTTTGACGGCGTAGTCGTTGACGCGCTTTAATGGCACCATCATCTTCATGGTATCCGGTGGGAGTGGCACTGAGATGGTAATGGCGATTGGGATTGGATAATAATCCGGCGAGAGAATAGTGGGGAGGAGGAGAGAAATGCTGCCCCGACTTTACTTAATGTGAGCTCTAATTTTATATTTCTTTGGTAAATTATACACAACTACCTTAATTACATGTCGAACCATGATTTCATGTTTTAAATATTGTAATGACATACTTCAATTTATTAATTCCTTGTAATGTTAGACTTTCATTAAATTTTTTGTTAATTTGACTGTTAAATAATGATGTGGTAAGAATAAGTCCATTCTTGCCCAACTGAATTAAAATATTAATAAAAGATTCTTAATTTATTAATACTAATATTCTTAAACCCAAAAAAATATTAATATTAATGAAAAACTGAAAATTGTTAAAAAAAAATTGAAAAAATAATTTTTTTTATTTGTGGGCCTTAAGACTGATGGAGGTGAAGAGGTACAAGCTTCTCGAGTTGCACGGGCAAGCTCCACGAGTTGCCTTCCGCCCGCAGATCTCGAGACCAAGCTCATCATTGCCAACGTCGGCAATTGAATTCAGAGGATTGTGAATCACGATTCAGAATAGCAAAGTTGCGGGGAATCGAAAACAAGAAAGACCCAATTGGCGGCGACGAAATTAACGGAAGAATGAAGGTGGTTTGGGTTCGTGTACTCAGCTGGTGGCTGACCATATGAGTTCATGTGAACAAAGATGGAGTTGCTACGGATGACCTGTGAGAGTGAGATTACGATCCACCAGCAGGATTTAAATGCCTTCGCACCAGAAACCCTCCAGTCCCAAAGTCCACCTTCTCATTTAACTCTTTGATTTACTCGATTTTTCAAAAATTACTTCAATGTAGGGTTTGTATCTGGGTTGTGTTTTTTCTCACAAACGACATTGGGGAGACTCCTCCCTTTCTCCCTCTTTCGCTCTCCACGCTTCTCTTCTCTCTCCTCGCTTCACTTCAATTTAGGGTTCTATACTGCTTCCAATGGCGGGATCTCGTCATCAGCGTCAAGTTTTGCTTCTCGACAAGCGGGCACCCTTCTCTAGCAGTCTCAAGTGGGGATGGGCAAATACCCCATCAATTATGGGTAACCGCGGTTACTCGTCCATTTAAATTTCACGGTTACAATTATAGGTAACCGTTTAGATAAATAAACGGTTATGGGTATAACTGTTTACCCATAAAATTTAAATGGGTGGTTATGAGTATTAACTGCGGTTCTAAACGGGTAACCATTTACCCGTGTATTTTATATATGTAAAATTAACACAAATCATGTTCCCTATTGGACAAAACTTAGATCAATGCTATTGACTATAGTGCATGATTTCTGTAGCTAATATAATATAATTTTCCTTAACCACTTCAAATTTCATGGTCCATTATATATGTATATTATGTTAGTACTTTACACTCTGAGTTAAATAACCCAATAATACTATCCTTTAACAGTTTTCGTAACCTAATAATATCTAGCAAATTTTATATTACTTTCATTGATAACCGTTAAAAATATCATTAGCAAACTATTATTTCAATTATTAGAATGGTATAGGGACTTAAAAAATTAAAATATGGAAAAATATGATGAATATACCTATAACGGTGTTTAATTGTTAGAAAAAGAAAATTATGACAAATTTTTCTTTTTTAATTTTCAAGTTGTTAAAAAAAACATGTAGACAGGTGTGAAATGAGTAAATGGTAAAAAAGAAAGGATAAACGGGTTAAAAAAAGATAAATGGGTAAACGGGTACTAAATGGTAACGGTTAAATGGGTATGCGGTTATGGGTATGGTAAGCCGTTTATAAACGGTTATGGGTATGGTTATAACCGTTTAGGCAATTACCCAACGAGTAAACGGTTATGCGGGTACGAGAATAAATGGTTATGGATAAATAACCGCGGTTACCCGTCCGTCATAATCGTTGCCCATCCCTAGTCTCAAGCCCCGAATTAAAAAAATATTTTTTAATTTTTTTATTAATATTAATATTTTTCACGGTTTAGGAATAACATAAAGTATGCGATTGTAGTTTGACCTATAGTTGAGGTAGTTTTACGTAATTTACCCTATTTCTTTTCTCTTCTTTTTCACAATTTGATGACAAGTGGAAAACTACTTGCCAATAGGAAATTTTGAAAACGGTGGTGTTATTCACACACTCATTTTTACTTCTTACATACTCTCTTAATGTTTAGAAGTCGAATAAAATGAATTGAAGAAGATCAATACCAAAAATTAACAAGGATTGTGTTAGGTACATATGAGTGTGTGAATAACAAGGAGTGTGTTAGGTACAAATGAGTGTGTGGATAACATCATCTTTTTGAAAATTGCCATTTTTTTAGCATGTCATGTTTTAAGAGTAGTGGCGAGCCAAAATGTTTCCTTAATTTTATCATAATGGTTGACGAGAAATTTTTTAGTGTACCCAAAATATGGGGTACACCATATTTTAAGATACAAGTGGAGAGATACAGGGGTGACTTTCGATTAGATTGGATAGGAAATAAGCATTCCAATGCCAATCTAAAAAAGTTTCGGAATCAAATATTTGTTCCAATATTGGAATATTAGATTACCAAAATTTATTGGAAATTCGGAATCAATTTTATCTCGGAATTTCAGAATATAATTCAGATCTCCTCAATTTTGCAAGACTTTGAAAAATTTTAAACTTTTATGTATCCACCATTTAATATTTATTCTAAATTTCTGCGATATTTGTACATTGTTGCTTGTTAGGCTTTCCACAAGATAGTAGGGTGGAAAAAGTGAGTGTCATTACCAATATATTGAACTCATCAAGGAATCACACTTCTAAGTGAGCTGAAAATTTTGAACTCATAAGTTCACTATATCAAACTCATGAGTGTGATACCAATACATTGAACTCACACTGGTGTAGTAGTAATGTTATAGAAATCAAATTCAGGGCGTCTGATTCCTAGATATGGTATCACACTTGCTTAAATCACTGTGGAAGGCCTTACGTGTGCGTATGAAATAAATCATATTAGACAAGTTAAAATAGTTAGCATGACTATACTCTTCATTTTTAATAGTATGATTAAATAAACAAAATACGAAATAAGCATATCTAAATATAATAATAAATGTGATAAAATAAGAATACGCATGGTTTCGTTTATAGTACCAAGTTTGAGAAATTTTAGATCTGAATTTCTGAATTTCGGATCAGATAGGTACATTCCAATTGCCATCCAAAATTTTCAGAATTTTTCAATAGGAAATGTTCAGACTTGGAATGAAAATTTTTGGTTCGGATTGGAATTTTCAATCCAACTTGCACCCCTCAAGGACACTTGGAAAAAAAAAAAAAAAAAAAAAAAACTCTTCTTCATTTATATTATGACACATGGTATATCGAACATAAACACTGAAAAAGTCTCTCTTGGTCGACATTATTTGTTTTGTGTCTATGTTAGTCATGTCATGCTCATGCTAGTTCAATTTGCTTCAACAAATAATATTTATGTGCCACATTAGTATATAGCAATTTTTTTTTACAGTATTACAATGGAAGGACCACATTGGTTGGAAACATCTATTCTAGGATTACATTTATCGCTTTTCAATTTCAGAGACCATCTTGATAGTGTGGGTCAATTTAGGAACCATTTGTGATAAAGAAAAACTTGTGGAACTCATTTATGTGTCACATCAACATATAACAGAATTTTTTTATAGAATTGTGATGCAATGACTATATTAATTTTCTATTTTCAAGGATTAATTTGATTGATTTTTAATTTCAGATATCATCTTGATGATGCCTCAATTTTAGAGATTATTTGTGATAAAAATTTGCAGTATAGATAACAAAAGTGTGAAATCCAACATATAAATGAGAGTCCACCAAGCATGCCTCGTACCACATGCCTTGATCAAGGATTTCAAGAGCACTCTCACATCCAAACCACCTGACACAGAGACCATGGCTCTCATCAAAGTGTTGACCGCACGTCAATGTTATCACACACAGCTACTCTTTGTTACATGACTCCTCCTCCTCCTCCTATGAGAGTCAAGACAACAGTGTGTATAATCCGAAGTGGCAACTCAAAAGTACTGCGTTATGGAAATTTTGAGCATATCTCGAAGCCAGTGAAAACTGAGGTATGAAAGCTGTTTTGACATCTTAACCAGTCTCGCAGAATATTTCCAACTAAGCAAGATTTTGACAGAAGATTTGCCTGCTCTACCGACTATTGATTGTAATGTAAAGAAAAGAAAATGCACTGTCTGAAGGGAGAATAAAAATAGTAATTCAGGACAAATGAACAATTTTTTTTTTTTAAGTAGATGGACTCTTGTATATTATTTCTTGCAGACTAAAAAATGGATTGATTTTTTACACTATTTTTAACTTTTCAAATATCTTTTATTATTGTTGATTATCAGATAAATAAAACTAAAACAATAGACATTACTAAACATGAATGTGGATCGTCGACAAGCGCGTTCTAGTGCATTGTTGATTCTTATCCAAGACTAAATTAATGTGTAAGAACTCTTGTTCATTAATTTTCCTTTCATTTATTTAATCCAGTGGCTAGAAAAAAAAAAAAAAAAAAAAGAGTAGACTTTACTACCTAATTATATTAACACCCTATGTGCATGATTGAGATTATAGGTAAGTAGGTTAATCTTCCAGACTGGAAAATTGTAGACATGATCAGGGAAAGAACCTCACACCAACCATACACATAAGATAATAACAAAGCATATAGCTTCCTTGTACCAGCATTAGCATTATTGGTCATCACACAGGAAGGCACTTCATCTTATGATTGTTTGCAATTTGAATAAAGAGGACCCATTTATCTCTGCCAACTTAATCAATGGAAGGGACCTTCCCCCTTTTCACACGCTTTGTAATCTTTGGATTCTGCTTGTTGGTCTACACAAAGGGGGCCTCCCCCATCCTAAATTCCTCTTTCTTTCCACTAAAATAATTTTATTCTTGAGGTTGGTCTGTCTATCTCTATTAACAACAATGAGCCTCCCAAGTATTCAATTCAATTAGGTGGGAAAAGGTCTTTTGAAAAAATTAGAAAATATAAAGTGGTGATTTAGCAATGATGCCAATAATAATGCCTTCTAAGTCATCCGCAACACTTTGATCAGGGGGAATTTTTTTTGCATCTCTTCGAAATGTTGCCGTGAAAATTTTAACTAACGTAGTATTATTAATATGAAAAAGCCCCAATGGGACAAAAAAGGAAAAAGAATGTAAAGTAAAGCCATGCTTTCAAATTTCAATTGAATGTGGCTATGTAACATTAAGAAATCATGTAACCTCCCAATAGTACATCTAAAATTTCTATCTCACAAAAACACTAAAAACTTGCAGAAGTCCAAACAAAAAATTTGTCTTATGGCTCCAAATAAACAGGTAGAATTGCATTTCTAGATCCCCTACCATTACCAAAAGAAAAGAAAGATCTTCTAACCCTACCATTACTGCAACCTTCAGTGGGACTGACCTCACTGATTTGCCTTTGCTGCTGCATTGCTGCTTGAACTGCCAAATAAAGCTGCCTATCAGCTGATGAGTCCATTGAGAAAGACCTCCTTATTGGTTGGATTGAAAACTGATCATCTTTCCCTCTGATATCAATGCATTCATCCCCCATGCTTGTAATCATGTTGTGAAATTTTCTCTCAAATTTCTTGGGCAAAACTCTGTGTTCCAATTTCCTAGGTGAAGGACTAATAGATCTTACTGATAGTGATAACTCCCCGGAATTCGATCTTCCTTGTCTTCCAAGCATTGCTTGATCCATCGTGTTGTCGTTGCTCAATTCAATAACCACGTAGTCTTCATCGCCTCCACTGAGGCTACCTGCGTAAGGACTTGGATCTTGGGGCGAAGAGCTTGGAGCGACAGTTCGATCAAAAGGAAATCTGGGTGTGGTTGAAATGCTTGTTCTACAAAGTGGGCAATTGGCATTGCTTTGAAGCCAAACATCAATACAATCAATGTGGAAAACATGGCTGCAATTCGGTATGATTCGAAGCTTCTCGTCTTCTTGAAACTCATTCAAGCAAACCGCACACTCGCAAAAGCTTCCCTCTCCCAATCCTATGTAATTTCCATCTTTCTTGAATTGCAACAATGGGATTGATCTGATCACTGCTTCGTCGAGCCCCCGGGTCTCTACACGGGGGGAGTAGACCATGAGCTGGTCTTCGTCCCGCCTATTGCGCGACAATGAGAATCGCCTGAGGATGTCGACACGGTGCCAGTTGAGGCAGCATTTGATAACAAAGATGTAGTAGCTGACGAGCAAGAAAGCTGTGGCTACAATTCCTATTCCGGCAACTGCTATAATGGGGAAGCTTGTGTCGGAATGGTGAATCGGAGTTCCAAAAATGGAGCTTCCTGGAGTTGTTGATGGAGGAAGAGCTTGTGACACATGGATCAAATAGCTTTTGCTTCCAAGATCCATGAAAAAAAAATGAGGGTATGAACAATAAAATAAATGGGGTTTTTTCTTAAACCTTGAAACTTATACAGGAACAAAAAATAAAAAATAAAAAATTTCACCCTCGCACCTGATGTCCCGAGTTCAAAACCACTCCTCCAATACAAGAAAAATACACAAAAAAAAAAAAAAAAAAAAAAAAAAAAAACATGAAACTCACAAGAAGTGAGATTTCCAAAGATCTAGAAAACCCATATATTGTTTTTCAGTTTTTGAGTTGATGAAGGTTGGAAGAAAGGTGGGTTTAAAGTAAAATGGAAGAATGAGCTAGAAGTAATGAGATGAGAGAAAAAGAGGAAAACCAGGTGGAAATAAATGATGAGGGACATGGAAGTAACCTGCAATTCAATGAAAATGTGCTCTCTGCCCAACTTTTTCTTTTTAAGGTTGGGGAGACTCGGAGTTGAGAGGACTCGGACTGTGAGTACCTACGCGTAGTTGGGGAGTTTCTCTTGCCTTCCCACGAGAAGTTTGGCTAGAAAAATTGCTTAAGTGTCTCGATATATGTACGTTATTATTTTAAAATTTATGTTACAGATACATATGGTATAGATATACAATGTTATATATCAAAGAGTAATGCTAGGAAGACTAAATGCGTAACAAAATTTTGTAAACTAAGTGACATGAAAGTTGATGATTGAACTATTACTTGAGTGTTGATTAACGTGTTTATTTTTTTTATCAATGACACATTATTTAATTTATAAATTTAGTTTACAAATTTAATCTAACTAGCATTACTCGTTAGGTTGTGTAGAAATGGACAGCTCTTCATCATGGCTGTGCATTTTATATATGCAAGAATTATTATTTGCTTGGTTTCCGACCAACCCAAAATTTATTAAGATAAACCCATTAATCTTAAAGTACATTAACACCAAACAAGTCAATAATGAGAGGATCATGCACTTCCTTCTACTTAATTGGCTTTGAAACTTCGAAGGTTAGACATTTTTCAGTGATAGTCACGCTTTCTTATGTGTTATTTATTTATTATACGTGCATAATTAGTTTTTTTTTTTTTTTGTAGTATATATTATAACACGTGAAATAATAATATTATGTGACAATTTGAAAGACACATCACATATTATAATTTAAAATGAAAAATACTCGAATCCATATGTTATGAACTAGTTCTTATCGATTACAAATCACAGGTCTAAATGTGTATATTAAAAATTGTTTTTTTTTTTTTTTAGTAATTTCCATCAGTTATTTTTACTTCTGTATCTGATAGTGATTTGTAAAAGGAACCAAGTGGTGCCCATAAAAATTTTCTCCACCGTGTGGATTAGTAATGATATTTTTAAACAAGATAAGAAAAGAACCTTGACTTTCAACATGGTCGTCCATTCACAATCATAATCAATCATAGAACAGAAAGTCTCACACCCACATGCAACCCACCCACCATTGAATTTGATTAATCCAAAGTAGGTAGATTCCAATGTCCCATGCGTGTCTAAGTTTTGCATCCACATTGTACAGTAGTGTTCGACCCGCTATACCAATTTCAAAATCTATGTACCAAAAGTAGTATAGTAGCCTACACTTTTAGGTATAAATCCAGTAGGTCCCAATTATAAAGCTATTTTTCATGGAGAAGTTAAATCCAGAGTCCATACCAAGAACAGACGAAGAAGGAAAAAAAAAAAAAAAAAAAAAAAAAAAAAAAAAAGAACCGACACCTCCCTGTACTTGCATGACAAAGATTTTATCATTTAGGTAGAATAGTAGTTATGTATTTTTTTTCATCCAAAGGTGCGTCTTCGTAGCCAAAGGTTGAGGCCTTTGCCGAAGAAAAACTTCCCAAACTTGGTCTTCAAATTTTCTGAATAAGACCATCTTTTTGTTCTTATCAGGATCACGATCATCACCTAATGTTTTAAATAGAAATCTAAAAGCCAAAAGCTACGAGCTAAAATCTAAAAGTCTATCTCTTTATTTAATCAGCTGTGGCCAAGAAGCATGTAATATTTCCTGGTTAAGTGAGCTGGATGACGGTTGATGAGTTCATATTATACTATATATTTTACCCTAATCTTATTATTAATTTATTGGTTATTTTGATAGAATTTTGATACTCTATTATGTATGTTCAATGTACAACATTTGATTTCCTCTTAAGCAAAATGTGATCAAACGGATGAATTTTGGAGTGATTCAAATTGGAGGATGTTCGTGAGTCTTTCAAGATGATTGTGTCAAAATTCCAGATTTTTCTACCAAGCTGTTTGACTGTGGTGAAGAAAAGAAGGTCCAACACAGCTTTCCTAGATTGACGTTTCTGGACGTTTTAGGTATTTTGGAAGTCAAGATGGCATATTTTGAGGAAGATTCCTTTTGAGGATTCATAGGGACGTTTCAAGCTTTAAAAAGAGACATTTTGGGACCAAATCGGAGTTGATTTGGTCGGTCAAAAGTCTTATTTTCTGAGAAATCCGAACCTCAGTTTAAATAGGAAACCTTTTATTTTCTAGTTATATTATTCTATTATGTTTCCTAGTTTTATTTTCTAGTAGTAAAAATAAGGCTATTTAGCCATTAGGTTATGGAAGGGGGCATCACTTTGGAGAACTTAGCTAGGCTTTGACGATTTGTATTTTGACCATTTGTATTTCAAGTTGTTTTCTATCCTTTTTCTATTTCAATAAAAAAAATTTTGTTTTATGGTTGTTCGTAACTAATTTCTATTTGCTAGGGTAATGCCTTGAGTCTTAGCATGAATATGTAGTCTTTATTTAATTGCTTATGATATTATGCATGCATACTTTGAATTATTAATCACTGTGTTTAAACTGTCTCTATATCTTAGTGCTTAGCTACCATTAGGATGTTTAGATAATTAATTGGATGCAATTCGGTCAGAATACCACCGGGGGATTGAGTATTACTTCTTGTGATTGATAGTTTTAATTTCACTTAGGGCGAATACCACGTCTTAGGGGTTGCATGGTTCTTCAAAGGATTTTCACAAAGCCTAACGAAAGTATGAATGTACATAACATAATATCAGCAGAAAACTACAAATAAAAAAGGTAAGGCACACCTGTAAGCCGAGGTAATAAAAAAAATTGAAAGAAGAAACGAAAGAATCAGCAAAAGTTTGTAAAGAGAAGAGTAGGCATAAATTAGCCCATTTATTTGTTGGTGTGAATTATACCAGAGTTTACAAGTACTATATATATGTGCATGTGTGTGTGAGTGTTTCTCATATAATAGCTAGTCATCTTATATATTATGGGTAATGTTAGAGATAGATTAAATTTGTAGACTAAATTTTGGGAACTAAACGACATGAAAGTTGATAATTGAATTATTATTTAAATGTTAATTAACATGCTTATTTCTTATTAGTGACGCATTATTTATCTACAAATTTAATCTCCTTAACATTACCCTTAATAAATTACAACTTTCACATCTTTTGTTTTTCAATTCTTTTAACTTATCTAAAATGAGTTCATCAAAGTTCAAGCAACCATGTCTAACTTGGTCTGCAAGTATGCATGCATAGGTTTGACCATTAAACAATGTTAAGTATGCTACCAATTAAATATATACTGTAGAAATGCAGTTCATTTCTTACCTAAACACCTTATCATATTTGTGACCATTGACTTCCGATTCAAATATGCAGTTCTTAGTATCCTGAATATATATTGACTTCCTTTTATTGCTAATCATGCATATATATTGCGTGGCCCTTTGGATATGATTAATTGATCATATTGTTGGTATAAACAAATTGGTATGAAGCATACGTAAAATGTATTCTACGATATTTCTAATAAACAAAAACAAATCTACCTGCCTAGTAGCAATGGAGTTCTGCAGAAAATAATAAAATGTATATTTTGTACGAATTAATTAAAAATGAAACTGGGAACATAATTGAGAAGTTGAACACATGGAATGGAACTTGGAAGATGGCAACAGCTGTTGATAAAAACAGTTTTCTTGGAGAGTGAGTAATAGACGTCAGGAGATGTGATAAATCTTGATGTTTTCTGCGAGAGAAGTCTACTTGGTTGTCTGTTGACTCAGACTGTTCAAATAAAATGGTTTCATATTTTTTTTAACAAATGATAAATATTCAAGGGAGAATGAGGAGGAGTTTGAACATAGTGGATTAAAAAAGAAGACTCTAACAACCAATGTAATTCAACACTTTCATGGTTTCATACTTTCATGCTCAAACTAAGGGGTCCGGCTACACTCAATCCATCCTACGACTTTCTTAGAACTACATTGATCAGGTCATCTATGTGAGTTCTTATTTGTACAGAAATTTGGAACTGGCTAAAAGCTAGGGATAGCAACATTAAATCGTGCTTATTTTTTCTTTCTATCTAAACTCTGCTAGTTGATATATATTGGTTTACTTTAAGTACTGAAATATAGTCACAAGCACATATCCAAATGGAAGGGACACTAATGTATATTTGTGAGTGAAAAATTTATCTGATATTTTTTGGTAGACATATTAAGCAGACATTGTTTGATATTTGATAACAATTAACTTGGTGTGTGTGTGCGCGTGAGGATGTATATATATAGATATATATATATATATATATAAGCATATATCTGAGTGCAACACGTGACTGCACGAGGTTATGTAGTTTTTCCTTACATTTCCCCACAAAACATTATACAGTGGCAATTTACCAAAAAAAAACAAAAATAAAACAAAAGAGATGAAACACTATATTGTGCACGTGTCAACATGTGCTTTGAACCATCCAAATGAACCTTACATTTCCCCACAAAACATTATACAGTGGCATTTACCAAAAAAATAAAAATAAAACAAAAAAGATGAAACACTATATTGTGCACGTGTCAACACGTGATTTGAACCGTCCAAATGAAAATTGGCAAAAATTGAGCATCTTCGTTCTGGTGTGAAAATCTTGCTGCATTTTCATTATCTTTTTATTTATATTTGTGGGTGATGAATAGCATGTATAGCCAAGTTTAATTTATTGAAAACTATTTGACTCAAATTGTTAATTACATGAGTACATCCGAGCACGGTCAGAGTCAAATGTTGATAAAAATTCAGCATCTAGGTCTGGGATGAACTTCATAGGTTTGAAGTATAATTTAACAGATTGACTAATTAACAAACTAAATACGAAATGGAGAAAGCCTATCAAAGCATACAAGTTTTGTCAGCTCATATCCTAATCATCAGTTAATTATACAGTTAAATTATAGGGGCTTTTAGATCTAGGTCTAAAAACATAGATGATTTTTAGGAGTGAATCCAGTTATCTAATTACATGTTTTTATTTCTTTTATACTCATTTTATAATTTTTTAAAATATTAAAAATCAATTAAAAATCTTCTAATATTATGCATTTTTAACTCCAAAAAATCTAATTAATATCATACAATAACAAAAATTAATATACTAACATAAATTATCTACAAAACATTCTACCTTAACTCAAGTAACAAATATATGAATATATATTATACATATAAGCGAGATATGAAACATAACTAAAAGGTAGTAAAAAAACATAATATACCTATAAGCAAGACACATTAATTTGTAACATGTTGATTATAAAAAAGAATCTGTTATATAGATACATAAAAATAATTAACTCAAGTAAAAAATTTATGAATATATATTATACCTACAAGTGAGATATGAAACCTAACTAAAAGGTAGAAAAAAAACATAATATACCTATAAGCAAGACACATTAATTTGTGACACGTTAATTATAAAAAAGAATCTGTCATATAGATACATAAAAATAATTAACCTGTGATATAGGTTGATTATAAAAATTAAAAATAAAATCTATAAATGGGGTTTAAAGCAGGAGGAAGAACAAGAAATAATAAAAAAATAATAATAATAATCAAAGAGATAATTATGAAGAAATTTGATTTTTATAATAAATCTTATCATTGAATAGATAATTATTGATAATTAAATAATTAAATTTAAGGAATTGGACCTATTTTAATAAATTGGAGTATTCCTACTATTGGCTAAAAAAATTGGACTTATATCAAGTTTTCCCTAAATTATATTAGTAGTCGAAACAGTCTGCCTTTATGTAGTTAAGCATTGAAATGTAATGCATAAATAATGTTCTAATTACTCATTTGAGAATTAATGAAAGTAATCATTCAGTTTCTCAGTTTCAAAAGAAAGTAGTGACTCTTTGTTCCTAAAGATTAGGAATACACACTTGAATCACTTAGAAGTTTGGATCAAGTGGTATCAAAGCACCAGTTTCGAGATGGTGAAGGTGATTTATGGTAACTCGCATTCGATAAAAAGCTTTGGAAGAAGAATTTATTAGTCCTTTAAAGTCTCAACCCGCTGTCTTAGTTTGGTGATTCGATCACCATCACTAATACGTTGTTCTTCTCTTGCCATTACATCTCTCTTAGTCCTTGGTTTTCGATATGTTATTCGTTAAAGGACTGTAAGTTATTCTCTTAAGGCTTTACGTCATTTGCAAGTTAGGACCATAAACGACGTACCTTCACCCTCTTAGATTTGGTACTCTGAAGCCACTAGTTTAAAAAATTTGAACCAAAACCATTTTAACAATTTTATTTAATGGTTAGAATAAAATCCAATATCAAACTACCCACTAAGATTGGCCTAAGCAAACGATTTTCTGATTTTATCCTTACAATGAGCCTTGACCTGTTTACTGTTGAGAATGAGTCTTACATTGATGAGAGGAGAGACTTTGCATGAGCTTATAGGAGGTTGGGCTACTCCCTATATTGTCAATTGTTTTTATGGTGGAACCTCAACTTTCTTCATTGTATCAGAGCCGGTTGTCTCACGTGTAAAGCCAGACGGCCACATACGCTCCACGTCACCCTGTTGTGTTGTTCACGTGTTAGGCTTGAAAATTCGCCACACGCGAGGGGGCGTGTTGAGAATGAGTCCCACATTGATGGGAGGAGGGCCACACGTGCTCCACGTCATCCTGTTATGTTGTCCACGTGTTAGGCTTGAAAATTCGCCACACGTGAGGGGGCGTGTTGAGAATGAGTCCCACACTGATGGGAGAAGGGACCTTGCATGAGCTTATAAGAGGTTAAGCTACTCCCTATATTACCAATTGGTTTTATGGTAGATCCTCAACTTTCTTCATTTACTTGGTCTGTTCGCTCCAAATGAAGGGAGAGAAGGGCTTTTGGGAATCGTACAATTTATGCAGCTCTCAGTTCATTTCTATGGCTGCCAATGCGTAACCCCCTCGTCCTCGCGTAAAACCTCCGTCTTCTTCCCCAGCTACCAAAATTTAAGCTTTAACCCAGAGAATTGCACATGGTCTCATGCATCATTGCCTATCAAACGCATTTCTTGCCTGCCTTTCTTCTTACCCCTTTTAATCAGGATTAAATTGGCTAATTTGTTGCAAGAACATTTCCTATGCGAAGCAATGAAAACCATATTTTGTAGGAAGGATTTTTTATTTTTTATTTTTTATAAATGAGTCCGGAGCAAGCTCACATTGAAGGATCACTTTCGATCTAGTGATTTTTCCAATCCCGCACATGAGCCAACTCCACTTCATTTTGTATTGTCTATTTTCTTGTAATACTACATGCTAGTACGACAGCGTAACAAAAAACTTAAAAACCTCACATAGTCACAGGTAAAAGACAATACTAAATCACAAAATTATAAAAACAAAAATTCAAGACATCACATATTGAGATGATAATGACACTACAATTGATGTAAACTTACGTATGTCACCACTAACTATACATATATACGTCTATCGAAATGAAAAATAGCATAATCGTTGCACGATGACACTTTTGATCATGAACAAGTATGATTTTGACACAGTCATGTATTTATGAACATTTTCTTGCTCCCTACAACACATTTTAAACGCTTATTTTCTTGTTTGAGCGTACCTGGTCAGTCTAGGAAATATATCAATACCCAGAAAAATCTGACAAACAAATTAATGGAGAAACAAGTAGGCACAAGCGAATTCAGAAACATCAATTTAATCAAAGGCAAATTGCCTCTTTGCCTTGTTTGAAATCAAACAAAGGGCGGCCTGTGTCTGCTTTTGAGCAGCCACTTCTCGAAGGAGTCTTCTTCACACTGTGCATGACCCGACTAATTCTATGGACTCATTTTGTTTCGCGCACTTGCAATATATTCTCCCAATCTTGTTTCGTTTTGCCTTTTTTTTCTTCTTTCTTTTATTTTTATTTTTGATATGGTAGAAGGTCCTTAGAAGTCACAAGCATTGTATCTTCAATGTTGCTACGAACAAGATATATTATTTAAGTGGCAAGTACGATCGAGAAGATGCTTATCTTTGTATGGTTTTGGTTTGTTCTCTTCTCACTCCCCTGAGTGGTACGTACATAGGCAAAAATTCTGATGCTACACTGAGGAAGAATCAAATCCCAGAGAAAGAATTGGAATTGGGAAGACTTTTGTATTGAATCAATGATGGCGGCACCAGCAACATTTTAATATGAAAGGTGTACATCTAGGTCCATTTACAATGGAAAATTATAAAAGTTTTTAAAGACCGATTAGGAGTTGAGTCACTTTTTATATTGTTAAATGATTTTAGGATGAAATCTCAATTTCATTTGTCAATTCCATCAACAAAGTGATCGCGAAGAACATTAGTATTGACAAAGAATTCCATTTTGAAGAAAAAAAAAAATTAGGGCTGCATTCAATGGCGAAAAATGCACATTGTGACCATATGAACAATATATAACTTTTACAACAGAAGATAATAACAAGAATGTCAAGAATGTAGGGTAGCATAAAAAATAGGAGATAGTAGGGATCTTTAGGGGAAAAAAAAAAAGTGCATTCAACAACACTTTCGATCGTGAGAAGCACATTAATTTTTTTTTAAATTTTTTTTTATTAAAACTCCATATGCTTTTTAAACTAGAAATACTCTTAATTATAATTCAAAAGTTGTTGTAGTCTTATTGGAATAGGAATGTGATTGTGTAAATCCTAGTAGATATGGGAATGTATCTTATATTCATATTAGGAGTAGATTACCTATTAAATGTTGTAATCCTAAAGGGTAAGGAATTAACCTTCCCTACTACTATAAATAAAGGCACGTGGAATAACACACACCCACAATTACCCATCTCTCTCCTTCTCTCTCTATGCTGCACCCTATCTCTCTTTCTGACCTCCATAATTGTTCCGTAAATTATGCCTACAACACGTTATCAGCATGCTCTTGACGCTACGCTAAAGAGAGTTTATTCTTCAATCAGGGGAGTATTACATTTTAATCATCCTTTTCATGGTTAATTAATTTATTATTTTGAATTGATCTACATGCTATTGATTCAATTTAATTTTTCTTTGTTGAACGTGATACAACGCATTGCAGAAGCAATTCCGACTTTTCAAGAAGGATCTTCAACAAATTCAAAAGCTTTTATCATTTTTTGCCAGTCAGGTACGCTTAAAATAAAGTAAGATATTTGAAACGACCATGAAGCATGAAAACATTCCCCATGATGCATGAACCCCCCTACATTTATATTTACCTTCCGATATATATATTGTATATGTTTCGTTCATTTGTCGATATATATATTTGTTTCATGCATTACGCAATTTTTGCTATGTGGAATATGTGAGTCAAAGAATCGAAAGAAAATAGAAGCAATTAGAGTTTTTCAAAACCCTAGATTTTGAGAAAAAAAAATTCTTTGGGAAAAGCACTAAGCCAATGAACCAAGCCAGCAGCTTGTCAGCGTCACCAATGACGTCAGTCTGACGTCTGTCTAACATCAGCAGCCTCTATCTGGGCTTGCTGCATGTGCGTGTGAACCAGGCCTGGACATGGGTTTCCTTCTAATGGCCTACAATTCTCAACCCACAAGCCAGCACGCCTATACTTGTTGGGCTAGTTCTGCATTGAAGTTGAAGCCAAAACGTGCTGGGCTTCACTGTGACATACCAACAGCACGAGGCTATTGGGCTCTTTCCAACACAGCTCGCGTCCCAAAATTGCAAGATGGGCTGCACATCTGCTTTTCCCCAGCCCACTCTCAACCAACACGTGTTACTCTCTCTCGACTTGCTGCCACATGTAGCCATGACCCGAGCTAAAAAGACCTGCAATTTTTGTAGGGTCGTGTATTGCAGCCAACCAAAGTGTGTTAGGCTGCATTATTTTCAAACCAATGCTATTTTTTTGACATTTTAAATAATTTTTAACCTGAATGTTATAATTATTTTGCTTCTACGATCGACCCTGTTTGGTCTCGATCTACTGAATTAATTTAAAGTGACATGCAGTACATTAATCTGATAATGAATCCAAAATTATTGACCTGAAGATCACTTTTGGACATTAACGATTCAATATTTTATTTCTTTTTTTTGAACCGTTGACATCCTTTCGTAGTCCCGAAGCACTCACACTTGAGTTCCCGAATAACCTCAAATCCACTACACTTAAATCAGCATATTGCATTCTGTGTTCTTGTAAAACCCTCTCTTTTATGAACTAAACGTTCATAAACTAAATTGAACCTGTAGTTTCAACTTTAGTGCCTTTGAAACCCGAAGTTTTCATAAAATAATACACCCATCAAAACCCGACGTTTTTTCATGAAAACCATGTCTTAGAACTCGAATGTTCTAACTTTGATGCTTATGGATGCTTCCTTCCCATAACACCAATCATAATCTTATCCCTCCGTTCAGTGGATTGTCGTACCATAACAAGTTCGATTTTCCTGATTTGGACGTTTCTAATAGAAACCACTTCATGTGAGGTACAAAGATGTGAATCTCCACTTGACTATCAAGAAGCTGAGAAACCATTGTAGCCAACAATGGCAAGGAAGAGTTGAATAAGCCCCCGCCATGATCTTCATTCGAAGACTTGTGCCCGAAGCATTACAAATGGAAATACCTAATGAACGAGGATTCCATGGCTCTTTGGCTTGCTTTTATGGACCGTTTAATCATGAAAGACATTGCCTGAAGCACACCATGATTATGTCCATAAATAAGTACAATTTTGAAGTTTATAAATCCAATCGAATTTTGACTAGAGAATACTTTTCTCGTTCTTCATGTTTCTAACTCACCCCTGAAGCAGCAGTGTAGAAAGAGGAAGTTTAGCAAATTCTCGAATCTGATTACTACCACAAATGTGAGAGAAATGTATGGACCTAGTTCGGCTGGAGTCTACTGAATGGCTCGACCCAGTTTGGTCAAAGCCTAACCGAATGGTGATGCACTGCTTTGGCAGGGATACACCGAATGGCATGCTATCTCACAATCCAATTTGGAGTTTGTTTTTACAACATATGGTAGAATCAGGGCCTGCCAAGGTGTGGCATCATGCCCGAATTGTGATCCTTGGCACCTAAGACCTAAAACTTCAAGAATAAGGGATAGTATTCCCAAACCTTAACCCTGCATAATCTATTTCCATCTTGATGGAATAGATCATTGGTTATGCACCTGTTCGTGCCACTACCAATGTTGTTAAGGAGTACCGTTCTAGTAGTCTATATGTGAGACTAATTTTGCTCCACCAAACATCGTTGGAAAAGCAGAATTTTGACATGGATGACCTTGTTGGCCGAATCCCCTTAGTAAACCATTTACTTTGTGAACATTTTTCTTTGCTCTTGGATTCAAGTTTGGTGCATGTTTTACTTATGGATAATCTTATTGATGTTGTCCTTGAATATGAGTTAATTGAATCATGTTTCTTAATACATGTGACCGATTCAATTAAACACGTGATTAGGTTGGAATGTGGGAAAGTTAGTTGTCTGGATGAATGCGTATTATGCACACTAACTTTACACCTAAATCACATCTCTAACAAGGACTTCAGGTCTATTCAACCTGATTAAGAGCATTGGCACGCTCCTCATTGTATGAATGTACTGCATTACCATTTAAGGGACCTTAAATTTTCCCTGACGTTGAGTTTTTAAGGATATTCGAGATGGCAATGATCATAAATGAAACCACTGAAGAAAATAGGGTGAAATATCTTTACACCACCTCCAAGAATGAGTCTGAAGCTTTGATTTAGGGCCAATGGGTTGTCTCCCAACTGGGAACACACCACATGTGGCTGGCCTGAAGCATAGTGATTAAGCAGTTTACTTGTTTTGGCATGACCTTCTGGGACAGTTAGGTCAAACAATGATACTACAACGCATCTCCTTCTCTGAAGTAAGGATATTGTGCTTACAAGCACACTTTGCCAGGCATGCTCATTAGGGAAGTTGATTTTCTATATCATTCCTCGCAAAGATATGACACGACTCTCTGTTCACAGTGGATTCAAGGGAATATATGTGGACTAATCCAACCAAAATGCGGACCATATAAATACTTATGGTTTTGGTTGATGAATCGACAAACTGGTCATATATTTGTCCACACACATTGCTACTAAACCTCAAGGCCGATTAAGGGTTCACCACCCTACTTATCCCTTAAGGTCAAGGAGATTGGATAATGCCGGAGAGTTTATTTCGACGGTTTTCGATAAAGTATTGCATGTATTTTGGGTTTATAATTGAACATTGAATTCCTATGTTCAGCCCAAAGAGCCTAGCCTAGTGATCATAAAGCGCAATTTAAATGATTGCCCGAATTTTGGTAAACATATCAAGTTTTCAGTTTTTACCTAGGGCTATGCAATCTTATACGCAACTATGTTGGTCCGCCTTGAGGCCTATTGCCACCCAACCTATATGATGTTACAGTTGGTTACTGGGTATAAACCTGATGATTTTTCGTATTTATGCATTTGGGTGTGCAGTCCATGTGCCAAGTTGCACTGCCGCAACGTACCACTATGGGTCCTCAAAGAAGGATGTGTATCTTTTGTCGATCATAATTCTCCTTCACACTAGCTCTCTTAGAGCCCTTGCATGCGATCTCTTTACCGCTCATATGTGGGTTGTCACTTTAATGAGACAGTCTCCCCGCTGTTAGGGAGAGATAAGAACGTCAACGTTCCTGTAGAACCATGCGAAGTTGCGTGGATGTTACCCACTATGTCTCATCTCAATCCCCATATTGCACAAGTGTGATAAGCAAGTGGGATGAATTCTAGTTTTCATAACGTTGCTCCAGACGCATTCTTCTAATCTAGCTAAAGTGACGAGATCATATACCAGCTGTAAACATGCCTGCAAGGATAGACATACTTAACAGATGTCGAGTCAACATCCCTGGAGGGTATGCGTTATTGTTGGACGATTTGGACGTCCCTGTTAGACGGTCGGGTACACCGGCAAATAGCCAATCAATTTGTCTTGGCCTGCAGCACGAAAGATCACTCGGTTTGTAAGATTCAATTCCCTAGAAGAGGAAGGCAAGCACAAAATGATTCTAAACTTTATCGCTGTCTCAAATCATTTCCATCTCATGAGATTCATCCGGATTTCTCCCGAGACTTAAAGTTCTTGGTCTAGTATACTAGTTTGGATGAGCTAAATGGAATTGAAATGAGATTATCATTGATGATGTTTTCACTTATATGGTAGCTACCGACATAAATGAAAAGCGACGATATCGAACCGTGTTTCGTTGATTAAGTGGCAACGTAGAATTGATTGGACAACTAAAATTACAATCCAGGTCAAATTTCTTACCAAAGTGTGTATTAGACCTGCTGTTCCTACACTGCCCAAGGTAACCCTATTATGTTACAAGTGGGAAAGGAAACGTTATGAGATGAATGAAATAGTGTGATATGATGCACGCCTTACGGCGTAAGGTTTCTCTCAAAACGTCATATGATTGATAACAGCGTTATGAAATATGGTTAGTGTTTTCTCCACGGGGATATAGATACGGAGATTTACATGTAATTTCTCAAAGAATTACATGGACTAGTTCAAATAGTTCCAAAACCGCAGAACACCCTCTTAAACTTGCTTTGAGGTGTTCACTTATGGATTGAAAAATCCGACAGATGTGGTATACCCGTGATCAGTCAGGGATATGAATTATTTATGCCCTTGCGTGTTAAACTATGAAGTCTTATTCCAAATTACTAGAGTTACAGTTTATGTCGTTGACACGAATCTCACTGAGACTCCGTAAGAGCTTGAGAAAACTGCCTTGCACCTGAAGATGGAATTTGAGATCAAGGATCTTGGGAAACTCGTTTATGCCTTAACCTAAAGTTGAAGCATTGTTCTGATGATATTTTGGTCTACCAGTCGAACTACACTCCGATTGTGTCACCTTTGAGTATACATTTGATCGTCCATACGTTATATGCAAATGAGACTCTTGAAGAGGTTATGGAATCCGAAATTCCATATCTAAGTTCAACTTTGCGCTTCGTTATATGTAGCTCATTGTATTTAGACAGGACATCTCCTTTGCTGTTGATCTTGGTAAAGATGCAGCACTGCACCTACACGCAACCACTGATTTGGTATTAAAGATATAACCTGAAGGTACTATGAGGGCAAATCCCAACGCATCTCGAGAGAATCTAACCCCCCTGATCCTCGAAATGATGTTTCCCTTGTTTGTTATGCTGACGCTGGTTGCTTATCGAACCTGCACAAGGCAAAATCCTCGAATGGTTATGTCTTTACCTTTAGGGATAGAGCAATATCTTAGAGGTCCACGATATGACCTTAGTTACGAAATCTTCGAATCGTTCCAATACTCACCTCACTTCACTACGCCACAAGTAAGACATGGTTAGGAGTTCTTGTTGAGTATATTCGAAGTACTTGCTGTGTTTTCACCCATCATTGAGTCCCAACAATGATCTATGATGATTATGCCACATGTATCGACCCGACCAAGCCATGATACATCAACAAAGTCAACGCCAAGACATATTGTGTCAACATCTACATCAACAATGCATCAGGAGATTGAAGTCATGCAAGCCGATCCCAAACAACCTTGCCGACCTCTACATGACGTCACTGCCGAAGTCAACCTTCCAGAAGCTTGTCCAAGGAATTGGTATGCCTAACTACTCATATGCAATGCTTGTAGTTCTTATTTGGAAGTTATGTCAAACTCAGGGGGAGTATCTAGAAGTATACTCACTTGATCTTAATGTACTGTTTTTCCCTACGATTAAGAGCATTTTTCCCATTGGGTTTTTGCTACCTAACTAGGTTTTAACAAGGCATCCATCCTGGGCTGATCATACCTTTGTGAACTCTTCTACTTGTATCCAAAAGACGTATAATTTTGACTTAATGCAACTTCTCACTTTTCTCCTTAGTTTATGGGTTTTTCTCCCACCTTGGGTTTTACCATAGCAAAGGTTTTGTGAGTTTTACTTTTTATGCATTCTTCCGTTGATTTGAGACTCACATTCGCTCATTGTGCTGACGACTTCATCAACTGTACTTGCTTCATCACTGAAGACCTGATGCGCTATTTACTTGAGTATTTACACACTCAAGGGGGAGTGTTGCAGTCTTATTAGAATAGGAATGTGATTGTGTAAATCCTAGTAGATATGGGAATGTATCTTATATTCCTATTAGGAGTAGATTACCTATTAAATGGTGTAATCTTAAAGGGTAAGGAATTAACCTTCCCTACTACTATAAATAAAGGCACAATCGGGTGGAATAACACATACCACAATTACACATCTCTCTCCTTCTCTCTCTATGCCGCACCCTCGCTCTCTTTTTGGCCCCCATAATTGTTTAGTAAATTATGCCTACAACAAAAGCAATTTTTTTTTTCCATCTTTTAAAAAAAAAATGATAGTATCTAGGCTAAGAAGGTGGTTTAGGATAGTATCTACACTTTTTATACATTAATTTTTTTTTTTAATTAAAACTCCGTATGCTTTTAAACTGGAAAAACTCTTAATTAGAATTCAAAAGCATTTTTTTCCATCTTTTTAACAAACGATAGTATCTACACTTTTTATATAGTTAATTGATTTTAAGATGAAATCTCAACTTCATTTGTCAATTCCGTCAACAAAGTGATCGCAAAGAACACTATTATTGACAAAGAATTCCATTTTGGAGAAAAAAAACAAAAATTAGGGCTGCATTCAATGTCGAAAAATGCACATTTGTGACCATATGAAACAATATATAACTTTTACAACAGAAGATAATAACAAGAGTGTCAAGAATATAGGGTAGCATAAAAAAAAAAAAAGAGATAGTAGGGATCTTTAAAAATAAAAAAAATAAAAAAAATAAAAAAAAAAGTTCATTCAACAATACTTTCGATCGTGAGAAGCACATTAATTTTTTTTTTTTTTTTGATTAAAACTCCATATGCTTTTTAAACTGGAAAAACTCTTAATTAGAATTCAAATTAAAGCAATTTTTTTTTCCATCTTTTTAACAAATGATAGTATCTACACTAAGGAGGTGGTTTAGGATAGTATCTACACTTTTTATACATTATTATTTTTTAATTAAAACTCCATATGCTTTTAAACTAGGAAAACTCTTAATTAGAATTCAAAAGAAATTTTTTTCCATCTCTTTAACAAACGATAGTATCTACAGTTTTTATATTGCTAATTGATTTTAGAATGTAATCTCAACTTCATTAGTCAATTCCGTCAACAAAATGATCGCGAAGAACACTAATATTGACAAAGAATTCCATTTTGAAGAAAAAAAATTAGGGCTGCATTCAATGGCGAAAAATGCACATTATGACCATATGAAACAATATATAACTTTTACAACAGAAGATAATAACAAGAATGTCAAGAATGTAGGGTAGCATAAAAAATGGGAGATAGTAGGGATCTTTAAGAAAAAGAAAAAAAAAAGTGCATTCAACAACACTTTCGATCGTGAAAAGCACATTAATTTTTTTTTTTAAATTAAAACTCCATATGCTTTTAAACTGGAAAAACTCTTAATTAGAATTCAAAAGCAATTTTTTTTTCCCATTCTTTTAACAAACGATAGTATTTACACTAAGGGGGTGGGGAGTGGAGCTAAGCTTTACAATGGACTTGCTATAATAATATGGTTCAACTTCGCCTTTAGCTAAAATCGAACCTAAGATCTGTTATTTACAAGTGAAAATGAATACCACTATATCATAAGTGGCTATCTAAAAGCAATTGTAAAAAGGGCTTTTGAATTTTAATCTTTAAAAAAAATTAAAATTTAATTAAAACTTCCCATTGAATTACATATTAGTTCTAGTCCTTTAATGTGTACGTAATTAAACAAATTCAATATTCTTTTTTTTTTTTTTGATATTTAATCTGTATTTTATTCTATATTTGAATTTATTAATACACACATTTTAATTCCTTAATTTTTTTAGCTTCCTCCAATTATAACCTTATAAATGTACCTAAATGAGAAAACATATAGTGACACATAATAAAAATATGTACATACATAAGTGTAGCTAAGCATATGAAAATATGTACCTAAATGTCTGTACTGAAATGTATTACATTGAAATAGTGTACCTAAATATCTGTACCGAAATTGATATACCAAAATATATTAAATAAATGAATGTACCTAAATATCTATGCTGAAATAACTATACTAAATTAATGTAATGTATGAACCGAAATGTAACATATTGAATTAGTGTACCTAAATTTCTGTATCGAAATGGATATACCAAAATATATTAGATGAATCAATGTAACTAAATAAAAAACACAAAGTGTATAGGAATATATTATATAAAAATATTAGTTTACCTAAATGTCTGCAACAAAATATGTATTATGATGAATAAAATGAAAATTAGAATTAAATGTAATTCACAATTAGGCAAAAAAAGAGAAACAAAACATCAAAATATAATTACATATGAGGTGATTAAATGTATGCTGACGTGAATGAACTTTTAGTCTAAAGTAATTTTCAAGTACCATAAATGAACTTCTTTTACTTTAAAAATCTATGCCAAACATCAGGATGCTTACACTGTCAACGATTGTTTTTAATTGATTTTGGGTTTTTTTTAACCAAAATGGTCTACAAGATTGGCATAATTTTTTATTTTGAGCTTTGAGATTTAAATTGATACAAGTGGTCATTAAGATTGTCCAACATCAATCATTTTGATAGTAGTGAAAAGTTTTCATTAAATTAAGTACTTTTGTCAAATCAACACTTCTACTTGAACTACTGGTTTCTTCGATTTAATGAAGATTTTTCATAGAATGTCAAAATGATTGATCGTGGACAATCGCGGGGGCCACTTTTATCGATTTTAAATCTCAACGATCAAAGTGAGGAGTTGTGACAATCTTAGGGACCATTTTAGCTAAAAAAACCTTGATTTTGAGTTGAATGCCACATGGTACTAATTTTCACACTAAAAATAGCCAACGCCATTTTCTTAAAATTATGCAAGGAGAAGTACTACAGCAAACATTTATTTGACAAGCTGAAATTACAACGATGTTCTTCTAGGGATCTTTACGGACACATATGGTCATAGGGCATGTATCTTTCAATTGAACAAGGAAATTGTTAAAGCATCATACAATTTTGATTATATTCATGTTTCAATTCTGTCCATCCAATTGTTGTCATCATTTCCTATCATGTTGGCTTTTCCGAAAGATACGTGCGAGTGATATTTGTGAAAATTTGCTGCCAAGGTAAATGACATCTTCAATGGTATACTTAAACTCTCCAAAGAAGTTGCCTTACCGTTGACAAGGAGCTGTGATCTCCTTCCACCTAAACAAAATTGATATCTAGTCGTAACGCTAAGAGAAGGCGTTGTTTTAAACCTGCGGCTTCTACTTACAAAACTAAAGAATAACAGAAGAGAAAATCTTCGTATCTATTGGTGACCGTACATATTCTTTCCAGAACGTCTCTTTAGTGCCTTTCAGTGGTGGTGGAACATGACACAATGATACCCAAGTGGTACCTAAGCCGCATAGCTCATCCTGAAACGACTCACACTCACACACGTGCTAAAAGTTTCATACGTGTGATAGTGAGGCACCATATAGGCTGTTTAGAAAACTATATTTTTGTTCCTTGTGGGGTTAAATTTACAGAGCTAGATTTGCTCTTTGTCTTTGCCTTTGCCCTTTGCCCTTTCATTGTCCAAATCACATTATTAAGCTATTCGAATCAAACATCCACAAACAAGGCCAAAAAGTAAGAGAATACTGAAAAGGGCTTCGTCTTGACCTGAAAGCCATCACATTGACCATCCGGATACATTGGATTCATGCGCTTTATTGTATAATATGTATGGTCATTATGGAAGCTTCTCTCAAGCACGTGGGAACAATTTCTCAGCCATATTCTTTGACACGTGGATAAAATGGGGTCCCCTGAGTTTCAAACAACGCAGCCTAATTGTGCTTTTTAACTTCATATAAATGCTAATTCCACAATCCTTAGTTTGGCCATGCAAACTGCATACATATGGACTCCAAAGCGAAGGACATGGAAGAGAAGGATGCCGGGGAAGTTCGATACCGGGGTGTGCGGAAGCGGCCATGGGGCAAGTATGCAGCGGAGATTCGCGACTCAAATAGGCACGGCGCGCGTGTTTGGCTTGGGACTTTTAACACAGCTGAAGAGGCAGCTAGAGCTTATGATAGAGCGGCTTATGCTATGAGGGGTGGCTTAGCCATTTTGAACTTTCCTAATGAGTACCCTTCGGCAAGTGGTGGCTCTTCATCTTCATCGGCATCGGCTAATTATTCATCTTCTTCGTCATCAATGCCTATGCAGGGGCGAGCTTGTGGTGGGCAAGATGAAGTTCTTGAGTTAGAGTACTTGGATGATAAGTTGCTAGAGGAGCTGCTAGATTGTGATCATCAAAAGAAGAACAAGAAATAGTGAGATTAATAAGCATCTCTTCTTTGGCTTAATAAGAAGTTATACCCACATCAATCTCAATGATGCTTCTTATCTTTTTGGTCGATATAAGTAGATTCTGATCATCACCTTTTTCATGCATTTAGTTGTCAATGAAGAATCTAAAAAAAGTGTAGTGTGGTAAGCTTGCTTTTCAAGATATGGTGATTTTCCTTCTACGTACGAAAGTATATCATCTACTTCCGGCTAGGGCTTGTTGTAATTGGATCTCTTGTATAAATAAATTTGCCTCGTTTTGTCAATGTTCTTGCACGACATAAATTTATACTGACATGACTAGTAATTAGAACGAATAATATGTACATACAAAAGTCAGTGAACAACCTAATCTGCTCCTTAATTTGCATCATTTAATCGCAGACCCAAGCTAAGCAAGACATGAAAAAAGTACGCTGATGTACTTGTAGGTAAACAAGGTAATCTGCTCCCTTCAAACGTGCGATTAATTAGAACTTTTATCTCGGACATTTGATAATGTACATTAGTTAAATGTATCTCTAGGTATGGAACTCAGATCTTCCTGTTAGCAGTTGCACTAGTATATGCATGTTATAATTGTGGATGCAAATTTCTTTCTCCTTGATCTTGGACAAAATTGCACCTAAAAAACAATTAACAACTTTGGTCAAGGCCAAGAGCCTCATGCGCCCACGATGAATTGGGGGGGGGGAAATTTGGCCGAAGAACCTCCAATGCCAAAGTTAGAATTTAGAGAGAAAGTGTTTGAGAATTTTAGAGAATTTTAGCAAGAGAATTGGAAGTTCTTTTTGGGAGAGAATGGTGAGCTATATATAGGGATATGGCCGGCCCTATTAGGAGAATAGGGACCGGCCATTTAGGTATTTTTTGGGTGTAAATTGTGGTTATTTAGCCATTAATAGATTAATTAGGTAATAAATCTATTAATTGACTAATTAACATATTTTGAAAGAATTTATTTGGGGAGTTATGGAATAATTAAGATAATTAGCTAATTGATTAGCTAAAAAAGGGAAAATGAGGTAAAAAAATATATGGAATGAGATAAGTTTTGAATCGTTACCTACCTTGGGCACTTTTGACTTAGTTGAGGGATAATTGCTCGCTGCTCGTGCGTAGGAATCCCGGTATGCCTCAAGGGTATTTTTGTCCTCTTTTATCCAAAAATCCACATGTCGCTTTGTGATTATTTTTGGCTCCACAAATGCCCCCACACCTGTTGGGCTGCTCATAGAAAAAAGGCAATAGGTGTAGAGATTTTCTTGCTTTAGGAAACTTAGGACTGCTTCTTATTTTGATGTAAATTCCCTCTTCAATAAGAAATTAGATCCTTCTAGGAAAGGGGAATAAATTTCTCTCAAAGCCTATTTAATTCCACCTTAATTGGGTTATTAAATCAACTTTGTAGATCAATTTATTCTACCCTGCAAAAGAGAGAGAGCTAGAGGATATTTGTTCCCCCTTCCCTAGCAATCTTCTACATTTGCCTGTGTAAGGGATCGTCTTTCGCTGCTTTCTTCGTCTTCTCCGCGCCGCACTGAGGTAAGAAAAATTTAATTCTTCTTGTCTTCTTCTTGGATAGTGCGGTCGTGGGGTAGCCATCGACGTGGTCCGGCAAGTTGACTGGCAGAGGCCAAAAGTCAGCTCGGCATAGGCCGATGAGGTGTTATGGTAGGGACCACTGCTTGGGCTGCTTAGCTTGGCTAGAGCCAAAGGCAGCTTATGCGGCTGAGGCGCTAGGGCGCAATGCTAGGCGAGTTGCATGGCTCATGTCTTCTGGCTTTTTGGACCTGACGGGGGCCAGGTCGACGATTGAGAGAGATGAGGAGGTCAAGGGCCTCATGAGCTGCTGGAATGCTAGGCCTGCAAGCCTCCTGCCTGCTGGTCTGAAAGAAAAAATAAGGAAAAAGCCAGTATAGGTTAAGTTCCCCTGCTGAGGACCTTGAATAGCGTTGACTGCTTAGTTCTCTTCATCGGGAGCCTTTAGCTCATCTGATTGCCATCGTGGAGCCTACTGTGAATGAAGGTGGAAATAAGAGATCTTCCCCGTCTGCTTAAGAGATGCTGGTTAAGAAAAAACTTAAGACTTCCTCCGTTACTCGTGAGGGTCCACCTGCTATCGAGAGGCCTGTGATTGACATGACTTCTTCCAATGGGAAGAAAAATAAGGCTACTAGATCTGAGCCTATGACGTCTGCTATGTCGAGAATGGTTAATTTGATTGTTGATAGTATTGCTCAATGTAGAGGTCTTGTCATGCCCCTAGTGCCGAAGTCTGTGCCAAGATGTTCGTTGGGAGCTAAGTATGGTTCTAATTCGGAAAGGCTTGCTATTATGAAGACGGATAAGATGGACTATGCTGCTAAAATGGCACTAAGGTCCACTCCCTCTACTACTGAGACTGATTCACTTGCTGGGAAGGAGGAGACTGCTCGTGTGGGCAGCTGTGAGAAATCCACTAAACCTGCTTCTAGGGAGGCTGCCGAGATTTGTGTGCTCTTGAAACTAGATCTGCTTAAAGACATGGACACTTGTGCCAAGTTTGTTGATGGCATTAGAAAGGTTTGTTGCCCAAGTTCCTTTGTGAATGAAGCATACAACCCAATATAGAATGATTGCTTTACTTGCTATAATGCATATATAGCAAGGCTACCAATAAGGTGGTGAAGACTATGGCAGCTGAAGCTTATTCCTCATCCGAGGAGATCAAGAGGTTGGACTCTGAGCTCGTTGCTTTTAAAGGGTCTAATATTTTTGCCCTCGCTTATCTGCAGCTTGAGACCACTCGCCAAGAGATCGTTGTCTTGAAGACTAGGCTTGACGCGATCCAAGTTAAGTATGAAAGTGTAGAAAAGGAGATTGGATGTTAAATACCTTAGATTCAAGATCTTGAGTTTGCAGTTTCTGAGCTTTATTTCACTGCTTATGCAAAAGATGAATAGTTGATTGCTGCTTATAATCAAGTGATCCATTTCAAGAGAATCGTTGATAGGCTTGAACCCCAAGTGTTGGGACTTCAAGGTGTACTGAAAATCAACAAAAGTTTGAAGAATGAAGTGGATGAGCTGCAGCGCGACTATGTTGGTCTGCTCAAGGAGAATGAGCAGCTGAAGGGTGAGAATGATGGGCTCGAGGTTTCGAGACCTTCTCTATTTCTCCAGAAGACTTGGTTACTTTTACTTTTGAGGCTTCCATTGGTGAAGTAGTTGAAGAAATTGGTGCCCAGGGTAGGGCAGCCGGGGATGAAGCGCTGGATGATGTCGTTACTAAGAGCGTCACTGCTACTGAAGGTGTGGTGACCGAGTAGTCATGGGATGTCCAAGCTGCTGAAATGTAGTCTTCTAGGTAACCTTTAGGATTTTCTTTGTTTTTCCTTGTAGCTCTTGTTTTTCTTGAACTCCTTTGGCCTTTTCAAGTTATTTATAAACATCCTTCCTTCGCTTTCTTTATCTTCGCTTCTTTTGTTCATGCCTTAACCTTTAGACTTTATAGATCAGTGGCAGGCGTGCTACTTTTCTATAAGCAGACAGGCCCACGTAGTTTATGCAACCATAAATGTTGGTATAGAACTTTGCAAAGTTGTTAGCTATAGGGTTGGCAGCCGGATGCCTTACTTATAGAAGCAGACAAATTCGCGTAACCACTAGGCTGTTAACCTTGGCTTTCTATAATTTCGTAGCTTGCGTAGCAAGTATCACAACACTTTAGGACTTGGTGTAAGTTGTTACGCACTTGGCAGAGGTGAAGCTTATCGACTACGTAGCATGTCGGCAGTGGATAAAGCTTCGTATATGCATGCTAGCTTGTTTAACCTTTCACAAGAATGTGCGGTTGTATAAGTCTAGCATGGCTTTACTGCTTGAAGGGCAAGCCATAAGCAGTCTTTTGGAAAACGTAAGCTACCTTAGTACACTCGGTAACAACTTTAGGATTCCAGGGCAGCCGTCCATCGGATGAATATTCTTTGGTGAAAACCAAAGAAAGTTTGTCCAAACTCCGGATAGATTGTGGCGGCAGGGTGTAGAACCAATCTCGCTCCTCGCCTTGTAGAGTGGTGGCGAATATCTTGCATATAAGATCGTCGTTGTTTCGATAGAGGAGCATTGCGCTTTGGTAGTGCTTTAGGTGTCTCTCCGGGTCTTCATCCCCTTTGAAAGATGTGAAATGTGGCATGCTGAACTCGCGTGAAGGCTCTGCCTGCTCGATCTTGTCCGCGAAGGATGACCTGCTTATGTTGGTTATATCCCGTCGTAAAGCCTCGTCGGCCACTTCGTTGCATTGGAAATCACGCGATCGTTTGTTTAGGAACCTCTTTACTTCTTCATGAATTTGCCTTTGTTGGTGTAGCGAAGTTCTCGGTTGCCCCCAGTCTTGACTTACTGGTCTAAGCTACTCTTCTAAGTGCTCGACTCGTCTATGCTGCGACAACAATGCATGTGGTGGATTCATAGCAGGCGAGGGATTTCGCAGGCTGTTGGTTGAACTTGAGCCGGATTGAGTGACTGCTTCTCTCTGCCCGTCATGCTGCCTACTCCGATGTGATATAGAGGATGCTCCTTGTGGGCCTAGCCGCGAATGAACACTTCGCTTAGAAGGCTGCTCATGTTGAGTATCGGAGTGTAGCCCCAATCGTGAGTGTATGTTCATCCGTGGGCTTAGTCAAGAGTGCACGCTCCTCCACGCGCTAAGATGGGAGTATACGCTATCTCAGGGGCCCAATCGGGAGTATACTATTCCCAAAGGCTAGGTTTGTGGCTGGTCGAGTGGTTGCTTGTTGGAACGCTGCTGGAAAGGTTGTTCGTCTGCCCTTGTCCTTCTTCAAGACACCTCGTTTGGAACACGTTGCTTCTTGGTGCGCTACAAGAGCTGGTTCACCAAGGTTGTCTGCTGTGCTAGGGTCAACTCTATGACTTGTCGAGACAAGTGTTGTTCGCCATTTGGATTGGAAGAGCTTGGACAGAATGTTTCTCCTTGAGCACTAGAAGTGTGGTAGACTCCGGGTGCAAGATTTAAGCTGGGAAATGTCAAATCCGCAGAAAAATATAGTGAAAATGTTCCTGGTTTGATCATCGGTCCAAAAATTTGGAGTCGAGACGGTTGAACTAGTCTTGGACCGATTTAGGTTGTTTAGAAAGCCACGGGAGCAGACTGGGCTGCGGTAATAGGCTGTGCCACGAGAACAAGATGGGCCACGGGAGCAGGCTGCTCAGTGGGAGCAGGTTGGGTCACGGGAGTGGGTTGCTCGGCGTGTGTCACATGTGGGTGCGGGGCTAGGGCTTGGCTTGGCAACGCGTTGGGCTTGGAGTGACATGGCTTGGGTCATGGCCTTGGTGCCATGAGCTTTGAATGGCACGGTTTAGGCTTACTTTGGTGGCACGACTCGGGCCGTGGTAGTGGTGCCATAGACCTCGCTGCGAGTCGCCACCATGGTGGTTCCTATGGTGGAACCTTGTGGTGGTGGTGCCGCTCCCCCTAGGATCATATTTAGCTTCGTGGATCGCCGCGGTCCCATTTCTTGAATATTGGAATTTTCACATGGAGTTTTCTAAATTTCTATCCATTGTATTTCTCTTTTTTGTTTTATCAAAGAATCTTTGCAAATAAAAAATTCTAATAATAAGAACGTACGAAAAATACAAGTGGACTAGAAAAATTGAGAAAAAACCTTTTTATGCGAGAGTCTTCTACGAGTGTGAATTTCAACTCTCAATGAAAGCACCAATTTATGGATGCAAATTTCTTCCTCCTTGATCTTGGACAAAATTGCACCTACAAAACAATTAACACCTTTGGTCAAGGCCAAGAGCCTCACGCGCCCACGATGAATGGGGGGGGCTTTGGCCGAAGAACCTCCAATGCCAAAGTTAGAATTTAGAAAGAAAGTGTTTGAGAATTTTTGAGAATTTTAGCAAGAGAATTGGAAGTCCTTTTTGGGAGAGAATGGTGAGCTATATATAGGGATATGGCATGCCCTATTAGGAGAATAGGGACCGGCCATTTAGGTATTTTTTGGGTGTAAATTGTGGTTATTTAGCCATTCATAAATTAATTAGGTAATAAATCTATTAATTGACTAATTAACATATTTTTAAAGAAATTATTTGGGGAGTTATGGAATGATTAAGATAATTAGCTAATTGATTAGCTAAAAAAGGGAAAATGAGGTAAAAAAAAAAATGGAATGAGATAGGTTTTGAATCGTTACCTACCTTGGGCACTTTTGACTTGGTTGAGGGATAATTGCCCGCTACTCGCGCATAATGATAGGAGCATATTAGGGCGACTTAGTTAGCTTGTTTTCTTACATTTATGTTGTTAATTCATAGTTATTTTAGTATTTTAAGCTATTTTCGTGTGTTTATAGGGTCATATGGCTAAGGAAGCAAAAATGTGCATTTTGGAGCCTTTTGGAGCAAAATTGGGCTTGGAATGGATTGCATATGCTTGGAGCAAAAGGAATGGACAAAATTGAAGACTTAAAGATGTTAGGATTCCTAATCAAAGTAGGATTCCTAATCAAAGTAGGATTCCTAATCAAAGAAGGATTCATAATCAAAGAAGGATTCCTAATCAAAGTAGGACTCCTAGTCAAAGAAAGATTCCTAGTCAAAGAAGGATTCCTAATCAAAGTAGGAATGTTAAGCCAAGGTTTCCTATTTTGGTTTACCTTTTCCTAATCCTAAATATCCCTAAGTTCCAGCTACTTTGAAGGTACCTTATGTATTTTAGGACACAAACCAAAGATCCCTTGTATTATCCTAGTCTATGCCACACCTTTCTTACCCTTTTCTTCCAAAATCTACCATATATCTTCTTTCCCCTTTTATTCTAGTCAATGCCGCAACTTTCCTTTCCTTTTCCTCTTAGAATTCTGATTTGTTACCCTTTTTCCTTGAGGATTTGGAGCTAAAAACCTTCCCAAATTAATTACTTAATGCCTTAACCTTTCTTCCTCTATATATACACAATCTGCCGCACATATTAGGCTCTCTAGACATCCATACATATCCATACGAATTTTCTCTCATTCTCTACATTCATTCAGCCATCATCCACCCCCTACCACCATCCAACCTATCTATCCATCACCATAATTCATACCCAAACACCCTTGTGCCGCAACAAAGAAGGAGAAAGAAGAGAGGAGAAGCCTTGGACGTTTTGGCCATTCAAACTTGGATTGTTGGAGCGTTTCTAGGTGTATTCAATCTTTGTTTTCAATGTTTAATTTATATTCTCTTTGTTTTGTTGTAAACATGAGGAGCTAAACTTGTTTTAGCTAGGGGAGACTTTGAAACCATGATTATATTTGCAATATGAATTGATTAATTCCAGTTGTGATTTCATAAATTGTGAATGCAATTTACTTAACCGTTTGATGGATAACTTATTCTTGTTTGTTGATTAAGGGTGCACACTTAGTTTGCATGCATGAATTTGGGGCTAGAATATAAGGGAGTTTCACATAATCGTTGCAAACTTATGTTCACAAGTAGTTAAGGTTGTTTTCACAATCATGTTAAATAAATTCCTAGCATAAGTATCATGATGTCATAGTTACAAGTGCTTTGTCAATGCTTATGATTTTCATTGAACGTAATGATCTTTGATTGTATCTCTATTATGATGTCATGTAGGGAACTTTTGAAGAATGCTTTGGGTTGTCGTATGATGTCATCCAATCCAATAACTTAAGGAAAATCTGAGGGTTAATTAGTGATGTCATGGTTAATCTGGGGTGTTGAGGTTCATGGTTTATCGAAAAGCAACTGGAAATCAATTTGTATGCAAGTGTGTCATGTGTGGAAAAGAATCCTCTAGCTAGCTAATCACCCATCCATATCCCCAAATTCGTCCAAATCCTATTTAAGTCTTTTAGTTACTTGTTTTTATCTTAAATTCGTCAAAAACCCAATCCCCTTTATTTAGTTGTGTCAAATCTGTCCTAATTAGTGTTTTTGAGTATTTTGAGTCAAAACCAAACCTATTTTCGTCCAAAGTAAGTCCCAGAGTCTAAATTGAGTCTTTTGGATTGTTTGTGTTGTTTTGAATCTTTTGAGTTTGTTTTGAGTCATATAAGTTTAGTTAAGAGTCTTTGAGTTTGTTTAAGTGTTTTTAAGCATATTTTTGTATCTTTGAGTCAGTTTTCATTAGATTAGCAATCCCTCCTAATCCCCGGCCTAGAACGATCCCTACTTATATCTATATTACAATTGTCAAAAAGAGGGTTTAATTTGTGTGTTATTATATATCACATCACATAGGAATCTTGGTATGCCTCAAGGGTATTTTTATTCTCTTTTATCCAAAAATCCACGTGTCGCTTTGTGATTATTTTTGTCTCCACAATAATGTTATCTACATGCCAAACTGACACAACTCGATCCAGAATATCTACTTGGACACATAATCGAGATGTGTTAGCCAATACTTACAAAGTGACGAAGTCATAAAATGATGGTGATGTGGAAAATACAAATTAATTTGAACCTTAAAATCATACGCTATTTACAAGTAAATCAATTAGGTGACGATTAAAGGCCGCTAACCCATGTCTTGAATTGGGGGTGTACTTTTCATTTTGTGTTGTGGACTCCATAGGGAAGGTCCAATAATTACAATCTAGTTCCCTTGAAAAGATTAATAAGGAAGGTACACCTATCTGCTAGCAACAATGGGCCTTGGAAACTACGCGTTTTGTAATGTGATGCATCATTTTAATCTCCTAATAATTATATGGAAGGTGTACCTTTAAAATTGTCTAGTAGTCTTTAATATGGTGAAAGAAATAAGTTGTTAATAACACACTAGAAAAATAATTTGCAAAGTATGTACAAATGTAAGGGAACAAATGCACGTAAAAGAAGTGAATAATGACTGTTTTGGAGTGCTAACAATAATTTTTAAGCTAAGTTTGATAGAAATTTGCTAATGACAACATCAAATAAAGTAAGGAACATGTATTTGTAGTACTTATATAGACTGCATTGCAAATTCCTCCTAATCACTAGCGGAGCAAGTGTGGGCAATGGATGCTATTGACCTAACGGTCTCATATTTTCACTTACTAATTATTAGCTTTGACCCCAAGTATACTATAAAAAATAGAAGAATTGAAGTTTAATTAATATTCTCTTGTGAATAATTATGGTTTGCATCAAATATTGCAGCGCACTAATACTAAGACAGATGTATATGTAAAAGAATAATGCTAGTAACCAATTTTTTAGATCAAATTTGTAAATTGTGCGATGTATTATTAATAGGCTAAATCGCCAAACGATTGAGTTACTAAGTTTTGAAAATTGTCCAAATTTCTTACCAAGAGCTCCGGGGCACTTAACGGAGTTTTTAACGGAATGACCAAAATGATGGATGGTGGACAATCTCAGGGACCATTTCTATTGATTTGAAATCTCAAGGACCAAAGTGATGTGTTATGCAAATCTCAGGGACCATTTTGACTATTTAGCCTTATCAATATGAAATAAGCATATTAATTAACACTTAAATAATAATTCAATAATCAATAACCAAATTATATGGTTTACAAAATGTAGTTCAAAGTCATGCACATATTTTGCTAAGAGAAAAGAGTGCACCGCTAGAAACTTTTGTTTAGTATACATTTTAATGAGAACTTATTGCTCATGCCCCTATAGAGTTAAAGCCTGGCTCTGCCAATGCTCTTAATCTACATTTTATGAATCATTTCTTACTAACTTTAACTCAGTCATTTAAAACTTAGAAATCCTTCAACTAAACATAGCTTAAAAGAAAATTTATTTTTTAAAATTTCCGATTACAGTGATAAAGAAGGAAAAGAGAGAAACGCTAAAAGAACTTTGTCCCACGGCACAATTAGGTGAAGACTAGGCGGGCTAGAAACCCCAACGGGAAATCTTTCACCGTGTCACACGATTCTTTCGCGCCACGCATATTTTCCATATTTAAACAGTTTTGTTTTTCTTTTGCCTTGAAAAATATGCATGTGATGAGTTGGGGAAGAACATATAGGTAGAATTCTTTGTAAAAAGTATTTATCAAATACAGAACACATAAACCGTTGTGAATGTTAATTCAGAGGACGTAGCCGCCGCCACTTTCATTTTGAAATGCAGTCTGACCTATAACAATTCGTGTTCCGGGCTGAATGTGGCCAACTTATTTTCGCTGCATAATTTTTGGTTTCCTTAGCAAAATTAAACTGGCCTGTTTTTATGTATATTTTATTCTATCGCAATCAAACGAATAAGCCTACATTTGATAAGGAAACGTAGCAAAAATACAAGAGTTGAGCAGAGCTACAGCATGTTGCTCCATGTATGAGCGCGAACAGAATCCTCTTCAGAGTGAGACAGTGTGTTTTGGTTCAAGATCATGAGGATTTTCAAGTTTCAAACTCGAGTGTATAATTTGAAACCTCTTCGTTTTAGGGATCAAAGTTCCAGCTTGTCAGTATTAAACGTTGACAAAATGTTGCATGCTTCATGTTGATTTTTGTTAGGGCACGTTGGGTGAAATCATTGTATTGATTTTTTATTTTTTCCATTTTTTATGTTAGTAGGTTAACAGGGGAAACCTAATAATCAAATGACTTTTGGCCTTTGCCATTCATGAGATGACAGGCAGCAAGCAACCATGGCATGTATGAATGGATTTTTCCCCCCAATCATATTCTCTACTCTTAAATACAAAATAAGGGTTTGATTTGAGTGGGGTTGGCTATTGGCCTTTTGTGTGGATGATGGCAGTGAAGCTTCCACTGCAGCAGAAAAAATGGAAGACTAGCAAACAGAAAACTAACAAACGGAACAATTAAAAATTAAAACTGAAAACTCATTAGGTTATTTTAGTTGGCCATTTTGGTTTGACTGATTTAGATTGGATTTTGTCCTAACCATTCAATAAAGTTATTACATGATTTTTTATTAACATTCAAAGATTTAAGACCCTTACATTAGTTTTCGTTATATGGAATAAATTAAAAGAGGATGAAGATACAAAAATAAACAGGAGTGAATGAGAAAAAAGGTGAGTGAAAGATCAATTCGGGTATCTTTACTTCTCTAAATGCAACCCACTTCAAACTTTCTACCCGGTCAGAGTGCTCTCTGTAAGCACTCAAAAAATTAAGAGAATAAGTGAATGGCTATTACCTTGTCCATGTGGACTTAAGGAGAACTCACTTCTTGTTTTGGCTGGACTTAGGGAATGGTCTATTAGCATTTTACATGGGCTATGAGTATTGGTCTATGTACGTATTGGGTTGGACTATTATTGCAAAATTGGTGGGTTTAGGCAACCAGTAAATCCTAGGAGTGAGTCTTAGCAGATGGTAGCTGAATTATCCTAGGAGTGAGTCTTAGCAGATGGTAGCTGAATTTATAATCTAAGATCAATTCCAAAAGGTACATCTTCTCACAGATTGTGAACAGAGCGCTAGTTTAGGGCAACTTTTACTTGTCATCCAAGTAATGATCAAGTTCCGTGGAACGATGGAACTGAATTTGGTGGAATGTTCCAAACTCTGACCACTCACTTGTATGTTGTATACACTACATATATCTCAAATGGAGTTAAGGAAGAAGAAGAAAAACGGTATGAGGTGTAGAGTAAGCTTAATTAAGCGTGAGAGCTGTAATCAAATTATGGCTTGGGATAAAACAAACTGTACTAGTAGAAAAGAGTTTCTTTAAATAACCTGGGCAACCTTTGTATGAAGTATGCCCCTCTGTTGTTTGTCCCCCTGTACAAATAATAACAACGGCCAACCTAATCATGTGTAAACAAGAAACATATAATACTAGCTAACAACTAGGAAACTAAAAAATCTTTTGGTAGATCTAGGTTACAACAAAATACTAACAGCTAGGAAACTTAAACACTATAAGGAACTAGATGACTTGCTATCATTACCAGATGAGGTGTGAATAACAATTTTCTCCCCCTCCATCCGACCACCTTTCTTCATCCCTCATTAAACCAAATATACACTTTCTTTATATTTTTAATCAAAAAAATAGAAAACTTAAAACCAAAAACGAAATAAATATCATATCAGCACCTGCACTTGGTCACTCAATTTGTAAGTGTAGTATTTTTGGTTAGACGTAGTAGACTTCAACAAACCCTAAAGAAAGCAAATCTCAGAGAGATATGGAAAGGGAATTTTTATGGGGATAGGATGATACTCTTTTTTCGGGTACACTATAGACGACCTACGATACTCGATAGTCTTCTTTACAATGGTTTCTTTCATGCTAAGTATATAACAAATGCCTACCCATCATCTTCAATCGTGACCATTTGTAGCCTGGGTTTGAGCTGTATTATTAATTCTTCGAATTTGTTCTCATGCTGAGCAACTCTTTTTTTCCTTTGAAGTTGGTTTTACCAGTACTATAGTACTTGTGCTTGGTACAACTCCAAGGACAATTTCTTTCAGTTGTCGTATCAGCTGTGATATTCTTTCGACTTTCTGCTCAAATTGCGATTCCAAATATATTTGTTCTAGCTTCATCTTAAATATTAAGATAAGACTTTCATTAAAACAAAGATTCTGTGCTTATGTTATCAGCTTGAAAACAATGTTCTACTTTCTTTTGTTGCGTGTGAGTGTCGTCGGACATTCTACAATGTAGTATGTTCTTTTGTAGTGCCTGAATTGTCATTTCCGTAATCTGCCTTTCACAAAGGAGACCACCAAATTAAAATCTAGATTGTGGTCGGAAATTCTGCTTTTCGATAGGGTTTGAAGATTGAGATTATTTTTCGTACTTTTCAAGCACCTCTTGAACTTTTCTAGCGAAGTGCAAAGAACAAAAAAAAAATTCTTTATTTTTTTTGTCAAAACAAAATAACAATGGTATACGGTAGCGAAACTTTGAAATTTCATATTGACTTGTAGGAGAAAAAAGGAGAGTCGCTATTACTGGAGTACAATAAGAAAATATGACTCGAGTGCAAAACATCAGATGTATAAACAAATACTTTTAATTACTTGAATTACAAAATTTATTAATACCAGCTCATGTATTTTTTTCTATGTGTAAATTGAGTATTTCAAAATGTTTTTTTCCATACTCAAATCAACATTTAACAAATGATTAACATGATAAACGAGATTATGTGTCCTAGATTAAAAATCATGTAGTCATAATTTTTAAAGCACATATCCTATGGCTGAGAATGAATTCCAAATTAATGGGAGAAGGGACTTTGCATGAGTTTATAAGTAAGTTGGGCCATTCTCTATGTTGCCAATCAATTTTATTGTGGAACCTCAACTTTCTTTATAGTATTAGAGCAAGTTGTCTCACGTGTGCAGTCCAGTGGCCACATGTGCTCCACGTCACCCAATTCGTGTTATCCACATGTTTGGAGCGGTGTGAGAATGTGTGAAGGTAAAAGAGTCCCACATCGGTGAAAGACCTTGCAAGGGCTTATAAGAGGTTGGAGTACTCCCCATATTGCCAATTGGTTTTATGGTGGAACCTCAACTTTCTTTACGGTATCAAAGCAGGTTATCTAACATGTGAAGCCCAACGACAACATGTGCTCCACAGCACCGTTTGTGTTGTCCACGCGTTAGATTTGAAAATTCTCCATTCGTAAGGGTGCGTTTTGAGAATGAATTCCGCATTAATGGGAGGAGGGACCTCGCATAGGCATATAGTAAGTTGGGATACTCCCTGTATTGCCAATCAGTTTTATGGTGGCACCTCAACTTTCTTTATGGTGGCTTATGTGTGCAAATTCGACACACATGAGGGTGCGTATGAGGATATGAAGGTAAAAGAGTCACACATCGGTGGAAAGGAGAAACCTTGCAAAGGTTTGTAAGAGATTGGTTACTCTCCATTAGGGTTGGAATAAAATACCGAAAAAACCGAAACCGGAAACTGACCAAAATCAAACCGAACTGACAATATCGAAAATTCAATACTCGAAACCGAATCGAAAAGTTCGACGAGAGGTATGAATTTGTGTTTATTTGGTAAGACCAAACTAAACCAAAATATGTATAATATTAATTTTTAGTATATAATAGTAATTAATAGCCGTCAGATTTGGCTGAGATTTAATCTCAACTATTCAATCAAAATTAACCTCGTTCTGTCTCTCTCTTTTGACTCCTCCATCTAACCTTGAATCCAAATCTCCGATCTCTCCTCCTCCCCGATCTCTTTCTCTCTCTTCTCTCTCTCCTCCACAAATACAGTGGGTTCTTTCTTTCCATTGCAGAAAACCCTCGATCATCATCTCACTTTCTCTTTCTAGAAACCAAGGAAAACCCTTGGGGCTAAAACCACAGAAACCAGAAGGCAAAACCAATAGAAGAGACTAGAGGACGTGTGTTAAAAATGGATCCTACATTGATGGGAGGATGGACCTTCCATGAGCTTATAAGTAAGTTGGGATACTCCCCATAATGTCAATTTTTTTTTTTTTTTTTAACAAACGATATTATCTACACTAAAGTGGAGGGTAGTGTCCATAAAAAATGCTGAATTTTAGGAGGTGTCCATAAAAAGTTTTTGAACATAGAAGGTATTTGACCACACATTGGTGACAAACTAATCCCCTTATCATGCAGTCTTAATACCACATGAAGTGGTAATGTACTTTTGACACCCGAGTCAAATTGTACATCAAAAGACAGTCAATGTTCCCAAAGAATGTACTTTTTATAAGAATAGTAGGAACTTCATCGCTAGTCTATGTTTGGGACAGTTTCATATTCTGACTTTTTTTTAATATCTTTTTATGATCAAGTGGTTTATTAATATCTTTCAAATACTGGAAGAGATTTGAATTTTGAATGTTCGTCACCGACTTAACCATAGAAATATTCAGTGAGGAGTAAGGTCTACCAAGCGAATGATGGAACACGTAATGATCAGCAATAAACAATTATGTAATGTTAAGTGATTACTAAAATATCAAACCTTTTACCACAAATGATAGAAGATTTGCTAAAGTATGGCTAAATAACAGATAACTATATATAGAAGGGAAACGTGCTCAACAAAGACATCCAAAAACAAAAACAAAACCACAACTCAATTTCACTTTCATTTATTCTTCTCCTCTTCATAATCAAGGAGGTCTTCCAACACCTTGTTATCCAAGTACTCAATCTCAAACACTTGCCTACTTCCCTGTCCGGCAGATGAACTTCCACCCGGTGCAGCAGCAGAAGATGATGAAGTGGACGAAGAAGAAGAAGAAAGTGCCGAGAATCTAGGAGGATAAGGATGAGAGCCCATAACTTGAGCATAATATTCATTTGGAAAATTTAGTGTGGCAAGATGACCCCTTAAATTAAAGGCAGCCTTATCATAAGCCCTTGCAGCTTCCTCAGCGGTGTCAAATGTACCAAGCCACAGACGAGCACCCTGCTTAGAAGGGTCTCTTATCTCAGAAGCAAACTTCCCCCACGGCCTTCTTCGGACCCCACGGTAACGTACTTCTTCGCTTCCCTTCTCCTCCTTTCCTTGCTTCTCTTGATCCTTTCCTCTGCGAGGGTTTTCCATATTTTCTAGCTTGATTTAACGTACCTTTTCTTTTTGGTCTCAAATTTGGTGGCATTGTATGTGTCCCGTTTAGGTATTTATAGGTACTATAAATGGGGTCATATGACATTTGGTACTGTTGTATTTGCGAGTCCACACATGAACGTGGATTGACCAAGCATAATCGACGTTTCTTATTATCATATAGGGTTAATAATGGCAGTGTAAAAATTCTATTCTTCAACTCCTTCTATGATGAATTTCAAAAAGGGTTTGTAAATCTCTTTTCTTGGATAGGCATTTTTTTTTTTCAGATAGGGTTCTAGCTTTTCGTGTTCATATTATGTGAGAATAATAACTTATATATGTTGGTTGTTAATACTTTTTTTTCACCGGACTAATGAACTACTATATATTGTCAATTTACACAGAATAGTGGGGATTGATTCCCAAATCGCAAAGATTGAAGGAATTGGACCAACAGAATATGAATGCGTAAGTCATTTCATCCTAATGATTAAGAATGTTGCAAGAGTAATATTATTTATTCACACAATATTCACACACGTTGACATACTCATTAATACTGATGAACCTCACGTACAATGGTAGAGCCTAAAATTTAATAGTGAGAATGTGAGGACAAAGTTCTATATCGGTGAGAGACCAAACCATGCAAGGGCTTATAAGAGGTTGGGTTACTTCCTATATTGCCAATTAGATTATGGTGGAACCTCAACTTTCTTCATGGTAACAGAGCAGATTGGCTCACTTGTGAAGCTTAAGGGCCACACGTGCTCCACGTCACCGTTTTTGTGTTGTTCATGTGTTAGGCTTGAAAATTCGTCAAATGTGAGAGGGCGTGTGAGAATGTGAGGACAAAGTCCCACATCTTTGACAAACCAAACCATGCAAGGGCTTATAAGAGGTTGAGCTACTCCCCATATTGCCAATTAATTTTATGGTGGAACCTCAACTTTCTTCATTATCAAGTCTTTTAGAGCATCTCTAGTGGAGTCCCTATATAGGGACAACCACTGTATAAAATAAGTATTAAACAAATATAGGGACAAAATGAATCTTCAATGGATCGGAAAGTGAGTCCCTAAAGTATAGGGACTCGCCGGATACTTGTTGTATGTACCGACATATAGAGACTCTGTAGGGACTAAAATGGTGGACCCAATAGGACAATTTAAGTGGAAAAGCAGACGTGGTCCCAGTTACATGACATTGTCCTTTTTTCTTTCCTTTTCAACCATTTAAAATGGAGGTCCAGATTGATTCTTGCTTTTCAATTTTTTTTTACCATTGAAAGATATCAACGGTTCCAATTAAATAACCATTTCAATTTAGGTTACTCTCTCATGTTGGTTTTCAAAGTCTTTTGTTTTCTCTTTTCATAACGGCCCCGTTGAAATATTAATATTTTCAAATTGGGTTACTCTTTCATTTTGTTCCCTCATCATTCCTATAAATACCAAATTATCTAACCAAAACTTACCACCCCTTCATCTCCTATACTTAGTTCACTCTTTCTCAATTCACTCATTCTAGTTACTTTTTGTGAAGAAAAAAAAATTAATGTCAGAATTTGACTTTTTTTTGGTTAAAATGTTCACAAAAATATTTTACAAGAACGTAATGTTAACATAAACAAAAAATGTGCACCTAATCAAATTATCACATAAAATTGTAAAAACCTCAAATTTAGGGATTCTACTATAAGGACTCTCTCAGTGCAGGCAATGTTCCTTTAAGGACACAAAGATTCCCTTTAAGTCCTTAAATGAGTACTCAAAGATGGTAGTAAGAGTCGTTAAATAGGGACTCCCATTGAAAATTCTCTTTACTATTTGTGTATAATAAAACCTCAACTTTCTTTATTATCAAGTCTGTTTGTTATTTGTGTTCAGATCTAACCGGAATTTAACCATACAATATCGGTTGAAGGATAGGAAACAACAAAAAGAGCAAAGATATGGATAGTGGTTTTTCTTGTTTGGCAGAATTCCATGGGCAGCTATATATTGTTCCCTTGCATACCTCCTTTACTTTATGCTTTGATAATGGAAAGGGTTTGGGTATTTGAGATTTTTCAGATCATACCAATCTATTTAGATTATTTTTTAACGGATAAGTTATATATGAACTTTTAATAAATCGCTTAACCGACATAGAAGTAACCAATGAAATTTGCAGACCACGTACACACACCATATATATATATATATATATATATATATATATATATATATATATATAGAACGTGACCCCTCCAAGTTCTAATAATATTCGTAAAAGATAATTAAAAGGTTGGTTACAATCCTTGAAAGTTATCGGACACTTCTTTTTTCTTGTATCAGTTTAAGTACTAATTAGGACGCATGATTACTGTTTTGTAAGTATGGATAACAGCTCCCAAAAATAACAGTGATGAAGACCAACCGACTTTCAGTATTCATAATCAATAAAAGGAATAAGAAACTGTCCTTCATTAATGCAAAAACATCTCTTCTTCTTAGTTTTCTTTTTTTTTTTTTGGGGGGGGGGGGGGGGGGGGGAGGGGGAGGGAAAGCAAAAAAATTTCTTTTGAAATCTTAGAAATCAAATAATTTACAATAGGTATACAAAACAGGAAAAAAAAAAAAAAAAAAAAAGAAGAAGAAGTTAAAATAAGGAATTGTTATTTGCATCTTTTTAAATAATTTACAGTAGAAAGTTTCTTTCGAGCTACCAATTCAAGAAGAGAAAAAAATAATAATAAAAGAACCGGATAGAGATTCCTGAATCATGGTGGAATTCAATTCTCATTTTATTTGTCTTTCTTGTTTCTATTACGGCTGCTCTTTGTTTTTTGTTTTTGTGATCACTGATTGATTACGTCCTTAAAGCGGCGGACATAACCTACGAACCGTCCCCGCTCGGAAAGTGTATCCCTCAAGCTAGCTCCTCATTGCAAATGTGGTGTTTTGTTATTTATACTTTTAAATTTAATATTTGACATAATTTACATGTTATAATATGATCCAGCCCTTTCAATTATTACATCTTTGTTTCTAATTTTTTTAACGAATCAACTATAAAAGAAGATTCCTTTAGAAAAAGTAGTGAACCATATACGTGAATGATCATATTATATGTTAGTATAACAAAACTGTTTACAGTCATGGTTGCTTCTCTTTAAAATATGATGAAAGGCGATAAATGTCAAATGTATCTGTCTATTTCTAAATTTTTTATGTCTAATTTTGAGGAAAATAATTATTCCGCTTGTGATGATTCTGTAATAAAAGAACAATTCGGCGAAAGGAAATAAAGAATGGCTTCAAGGGATGTTTTTCTTCTTTTGTTTTGTTATTTAACTTGCAGTTTTCAGGTTGGTGAGGTCATGCATGTTAAGGTTGTGGTTTTGTAGACCACCCTTAATGTGATTATATATAAACATTTTTTGCCTGACTGACCACCCTTTGAGTACCATGGTTCAAAGCTGCACACGTCAGGCCATACGATACAACTGGGGAGTATGATGTGCTCAATTAGATCAATATTTTTGTTGTTTTTAAACTCCTAAGTGCACAAGCTTTAGAAAATGGTCTAATCGTCAAATCTAATCCTTTGACATTTCCCATGCTAAAGAAGTTCCTCACCAACTCCCAATCTAATATCAATTGAAAAAAATTAAAAGAAAATAAAAATAAAAAAGCTCATAAAGAAATTGGCTTGGAAGAAAATTGGAAACTGTGAGGTTAGAATATATTAGAGAATGTATAATAAATGGCTTCAGTTTTGCTTTTTTTTTATTTTTTTATTTTTTATTTTAAATAGCTAACTAATTAAATATATACATGTTTGTGTGATAACTTAGCAAAGAGAGTAGAATCGTGCTAGGGTTTCTTTGATCAGTGAAAATTAAGATGCATACTCCTACATGATGAAAAAGCTATTTTCATATCATATGGCTTTATGGGCATCTAGGCCTTTATACAAAGAGACGCGGAAAAACCGTGTGAACCATATTCTTATGTAGCAAAAGCAGTTTAGGAACCTGAATCTCTCAAGTGAAGGTTAAGAGGATAAAATCAACCTTGATAATGGTAAGGTATCATAATATGAAGTTGCAAGTTGAGTTTGCATAGGATGCTCTCTCTGTAATTCATTTTCTGCTTGCATGGGGCCATCAATTATTGATGAGATGCTTGTTTATCATGTGAAAGTTGTACAGTGAACACACAAGTGGAGCTAGGTAACAAAATTTGAAGCCCAGGTCAAATTCCTAATTAAAATAAGTGTTTTAAGTTATATATACAACATAGCAAGCCATGTACGTTGGCATCATAATGGGAGGAGCGATATATATCTCAGGCCCAAATAGTTGACCTAGGTACATTTCTTAATGTTTAATGATGAGATGACACAAAATGAAATCATTGTGAAAAAATGACTGATTTTCAAGTGAAAAAAAAAAAAAATTAGGATATATACTAACCCTTTTAATATGGAGGTCAAACTGAATTTACATATTTGTTGAGATAGGTAAAATGACGGTATAATGGGTTTTTTTTTTTCGTGTTGTGACAAACATGTAATTAACTGGATTACATAACACACTATTTATAGAAAATTAACTCTAATTCTTAATAGGCAAAGAATCCAAATTCTTAACCTACAAGAAAACTCTAATATGTAAAATACCCTAAAAATATAAATAATATGATAAACCTAAAACACTAATGTTTTCCAACACTTTAGTTGCAAGAATTTATTCTTACTACGGGAGTAGTAATGTTCTCAAATGCAGTGATTGAGCAAGTTTTGTTCGTTGTAAAAGAAACCCTGCTGGCTCGAGAAGTAGTTCTGTTTCTCAGTTGTCAGGTTTCACACTTAATTTGGCCTTCATAGAGGTTTAGTAAATTCTTTTGTGAATCCTTTTGTTTGTTAATTATCAAGCGTGATCGTTGCCTTATGCCAACAAAAAGACATATTGTATTTAGAATAGATTAAATGCATATTGAATAATTGCACCACAAGTAATAAAACTTCTTTATAAAGGAACGTGCCAATGTTTGGCTCACGTTTGGTTCTTTTTAATGCCTTACCTATTAAGGACTTTAACTATTTCTCAATAGTAGACTAGAAACTACTGATATAGGGTTAAATATAAACTGGTTATATTCAAGCACGCCACTTTAGTCATTCACAACATAAAGTTAAGATAGTAAGTGATAAAAAAATAGTAAATAATTGAAATTGATATTAATATTGTTGAATATCACTAAACAAACAAAGTACATACATACATACATAAACTTAGAACAATAGATAGAACTCTTATCAGATTAGATATGAGACTAGGTCTGGCAATTTCTATCATGACCCGTTAACCCGACATGACACGACACAAAATTAACAGGTTATTAGGCCGACACGATAATGAATCGGGGTAACCCGATAAGCACCTGTTAAGATAACGAGTTGGTCCATATATATACACGTGGATGGTTATACACAATAAGAAAAATATTAATTTGTTAATTTTATACCCCTAAGAATACTATATATCATATATTTATATATATAATATTATATACTATAATTATATATATATATATATATAATTAAATTTGGAAAAAATGAGGTAATATATTTCTATATGGTATAGTATTATTGTTTTATTTCTTTTTATGATTATTTTTGTAAACTTCTCATAATTTGAATGGTTTATAATGTTTGGTTTTTCTATACTTAGTTTATGCGGAAGAGAGTTCTAATGTGAAAAACCTTACTAAAAACATTATCAACATAACTCTTGAAGGCAATAGATAAAGCCAAAGTTCCAATACAATTTCCCCATGGTGATCAATGAAAATTGAAGAATTTTGTAATAGGAATAACATGCAAGCTTTGAGTTTTATTGGCAAGGTTTTAATTTTTGAGAAAGGCTTCACAACTTTGAAAAGAAAAAATCATTCATTTTGCATACCCTTGTACATTTGATATTTTGTAGTAGACTAGTAGTGTATTGGTGCTTTTTTTTATTAAGATCTTATTTTGGAGTGTAGATGTAGTACTTAACGACAAATGTGTTTTTATGTTTTGAAGTAATATTTATGTGGCAATGTGGTATGTGCAAATTTAAGGAAAAAAATTATTTTTTTTAATGGGTCATAATGGGTCAGATTATTTTACCTACTCAGTAAAGTGACTTGACCTGTTAACGACCCGTTAAGATAATGAGTGTAACACGACATGACCCGTTAAGATAACATGTGTTACAAGAATATGACACGAAACACGACAAACACGACCGGTTTGCCAGGCCTATATGAGACCATCAGATTGGGTTAAAGATACTTCCTTGTAAAGGGTTACAACCAAAGAGACTAACTATCTTAAGGTTGGTAAATTGATACAACGTAAAAGAGATAATAGCAGAGCAAATTCTAATTGGTCTTAGAATCCAATGGAAGGTTTCCTAAATATCTATGATCTTGGTTTCAAATGGTCTTTTGATAAGGCAAAAGAAATGAAACAAGTATAGACAGAGAACTTTTAGTTCGAAAACTTGTAATCTTTTTTGTTGATTGATTTGTGTGTCGCTCTGAGTCATTCACTTGAATTTATAGGTCGTTTATTCTTCCTTCTTTGAGCAAGCACTGTGTAGCTACTTGGAGCCGACTTGGTAATTACTTTCCAGAAAATAATTCTTTGGAGGGATTGTAATCCCAAACTATATGGGTGGTTACCCAAAACTAACTTAACCAAGACAATTATTTTGTTAACGAGGGAAATTAAGAAGATTCTCTCAAAGTAGGGCTTTTCACGTACTCTCCGTCATCTTAATTATGTTTTTGGTATAATATTTTATAATGTTTGAACGAAAATTTGTGCAAAAAATATAAGATGATAGAGAATCCATAAAGATTCTCACTTTTAGGAAAGTCTTTTTAGCATTTCCCCTTGTTAATTTCTAAGATCCTCTATGCTGATGAGTTGGCCTCTGGCATCTTTGACGTACAAGTCAAAGGCCAATTTGGGTCCAAGTGGATTTCGTAAAGGAACAAGGCCAGACAAGCTTTGCCTCTACAATTCTCACTCGTTGGACCTTTACTCAGGCCCAATATTTATTTCTAGTGTAATCAAGTTTTCCAAACCCTAATTAACCCAAGGTGTTAATTTACCTATTTAGATTTCAAAAATGGGTTATGCATCCCAGCAAATACGTGCACTTGCAGACTGTCCAGATAATGCACTCGTGAGGTGGCGATATTATCCTTGATCACAACCTAATTGATTTATCAACTAGTTAATCAATTAAGATGATCGCAAACGAGTACAACAATTATTCAATGTTTTATTACTCAATAATAATCATCACAAAAAAGAAGAAAAAGCTCAAGTAGTCAATTACCAAAATATAGATGCATTGAGCCTAGCCACAAAAAACCCAATGCTTCACTTATGTAAGAGAACCCAAGGAAAAGTTGTTTTCAAGGCTAAAGGAATGATGCATCTTTCCTTCTTGTGAAATGAATTACATGTAACAGGAATTATCGATATCATGATTTTTCAAATTAATAATACAGAATATATAAATTTTTTATTGTTGTATTTATCTAAAAAGGTGTTTAAAGTAAAGGTGTTGAGTGAGAACATACTACGGTATTTCCCGGGACCCATGTGACCTAACAACTTATTACCTGAGCACCAACATTTGACTTGGTTAAGGTATAAGATCGGAAATATTCTGTAATCAATAACGTTGTCATCTTTTAAAGCACAACCAATACTAATATTATAATCCTCAATTAGTTTGATAAAGTTTGTACTGATTCATGTATCGGCGACATCTACCACACAAATCCCATGTACCGGTTACATCTGTTATACTGAAATGATGGGAAAACTTCATCTTGGCTAGCATTTGGTGATGATATCAAACTTATCTTTTGTTCGTTTTCATCTACATGGGTAGTTTGAAGAATAAACACTTAGTATGCATAAAACAAACCAAGTAATTTCAAGGAGCACTCGGAGAACCTTGTAGAAAATAGAGAAGTAAATTTTCAAAAAGATCTGCTGCAGAGCAAATTCACCATCTATTAACGGGTGATCAGCCATATTCAGTGATGATTTTATGTTAAAATAGAAACAATTTAGAAAAAGATCAAACTTATTGATTGATATTGTTTGCAATGAATGAAGATAAAAGAGGAAATGTACTCTCATACTAACAGACTACAACCATCTTGTAACAATAGGTTGCTGCATTCTTAATGTTAAATAAATTAACTATTTGTTATTTGGAAACTAAGATGATTGTTATTATTTGTTGTTAGGGGAAAATTCAAATGCAATATTTTTACCTTCTTCGTATGCAACTTTGTAACTCTTTTCTTGTTGTTTTGTGTTTATTACCCTATTTACTCATGGTGATAATAAACTTATATTATTCACTACCCAATCTCTTCTACAACTATTATTTTCTCAATTTTCTTCATCTTTTTATTGTTACTTATTGACCAAATAAGGGTGTTCGTGTGGTGGAGCTTTGGACTCTTCATTGTGCGCAGATAGGTTTGAGTCACACAACGATTTAGTTAGGCTATTGTATTATGGATAGGACAAATTAAGGGAAATACTGCTGCACCGGTTCATGGAAGTTGTCAAATTGCAGTGGGTTTGAACTCCTTAAAGAGAGCGAGATATACTCGTGCTTCAGCCTAATTGTCAACGTTCTTCTTAAGGAGATTTAAGCAATTTTAAGGAGATTCAATTCATGAAGCCTGCACCTAAGAAGCCATTCGACAATATTAGACATCTCTAACAAGTCATTATGTTTCAAGGGAACTCATTCCAAGAGGTGGAGGGGGAAAGTCCTTTTTCTATCTCAATCTTTTCAAAGTTGCCTATGCTCTCATCGACAAAAATCCAAACAAAGAGAGCATGGAGTACATGAATGAAGATGAGCTCCATGACCATGAAGAAAAGTTTAAAGTCCAAGAATATGAAAAAGATGAGTACAAATGAGGATATTATTTTTTTAAATTTCTACATGCTTCTTAGAAGAATGTCATAATTTCCTTGTAATTTTCTCAAGACAATACATATAGATAAACCAACTTTATGAAATTATAACATTGTATATAATTTTCTCAAGGCAAGAATATGTATGTATGTATGTATTATACACACACACACACACACACACACACACACACATATATATATATATATAAACCAACTTTATGAAATTATAACAATGTGACATGTTATATTATAAAAAAACAATTATGTATGCATTGAAATTATATACAATGAATAATGTGACGACAACATAAACATGTGAATAGGAAAATCCGGCTTTTGGTTTGAAGATTTAATCAATAACTAACGACGGCATTCCAATACATAGCTAGTAATTATTCATGTTCTCTAGCTGTTTATTTTAAACAATTGCTTAATAGTATCCTAATATTCAAGGCATTCAAGGTATATCTTGGTATCAATTAAGGTTTTCTTAATAATATCCTATTGAATTAAATTGGTCATGCGGCTTCACAATGCGAATAAGTTATCATATAGATGGGTAGGTTGGATACATATTTTGGGAGGTGAGATTTGAACTTAGTTACACAAAGAGAAACACATTGTTTTAGCCAATCTCTCTACTCTCAAATTTATGATTAAGCAAAATCATATTAAGTTTGAAGTATTTGCACTCTGCTAATATCCTATATGCATAAATATAATTGACTTTTAATAATGAAATAAAAAGTATAAGATAATGACAAAAATGTCATACTCCAAAGGTGCTAAATGACATGCAGAAGTACGTAGTTGTTACGATTCACCTCTATCATACTAAGAGTACAATTATTAACAATGAAATTCATTTTCTTGTCCATGAGAAAAAGGAGCCCTCACTAAATATAATTTTCTGGTTTCATCTCTGAACTGTGTCTTAAAATAATCTTTCACCCTTTTTATTTCTACATAATCATAACCTACTAACCTTAAACATCCAACATGATCTTGGGTTTTGGATAACATTCTTAAGGATTTATAATCACATATATAGTTAGTTGAATTAATTTTTATTGTAGTAACTAGGGGCGCAGTCGTGAGCTTGAAGATGTTTGAAATGCTAAGTTGATGCAAAGTGCACGGGTGGGTGGTGCATATGATAATTGCAAGTTAGATATGAAAAATATATGAATCGACCATGTACGATGAATCTGTATGCATCATTTCTGGCCTAACTGGCTAGTCAAAATAATGGTGATGAATTGGCCGTTTGGAATCACCTCTATTTTGGTTCAATTTCATTAGAAGAAAAAAAAACAGTTCATTTTATATACTTTAAACAAAAATTAAATGGAGAAAGAATAAGTGAGATTAGCTCTTGGACAATGGTCGTGTGCTAGGCACATACCCTCTGAAGGGGTGAGGGCCATTACACCTAGAAACCCCCCGCATGTCCCTCCTCCACCATTTTATTGATGATATAAAAGAGGGGAGAGGAAGGGGGAAATAGGCCAAGACCCGCAAAGATAAAATGATCAACGAAAATGGTAATAAGGACAAAATATAATGTCACGAGCATAGGCAGAGGCTGCAAATTTCAAATTGTAGACCACCACTTATTAAGCATATATAACTATTTGCAACTTGATTTCCTTCTCTATTTGCAAGTTGATTTCCTTCTCGATAAATATGTGTACAAATAAATCACATTTGATGAAGTTGCCTCAAACAGTTCTTTCAATCCACTATAAGATACAAACAGACTGCTTGTGGAGCCTTGAAAAGATAATGAATAACCAAGATGAAATCTGTTTCAATCCAAATGCTTCCAATCTCTTTTCCAAGTTATTCGCACAGCCTCAATAGAACCAAAAATTTCTGCAACAACTGAAGTTACAAATTCTGTGTGTTTAGGGAGTGATAAAAATAGTGACAGGGAGTGATAAAAATAGTGACAGGGAGTGAAAAACAGTATCTGGGGACCACCACAATTAGCAAACAAGTCTAACATTTAAGCACATATGAAAAATAAAAACAGATAATTCAATTTTTTTATTGTTTCGTTTCAGTATTCGTCATATATATGCATTTAGAACAAAGAAAATTGAAGTTGAAGATGGAATAGAAATGACCTAGCAGCTTCCTTTGTGGTTTCCTCCTTTTTATTTTTTTTCTTTGTTTTTTCGTTCTTATACTTTTCTATTCGTTACCTCTCTTCTAGTTTTTCTATTGATATCTTTATGTAAGATTTGGCTTATTTATTTATTTAAATAGTGGTGGGGCTGTAGACAAGAAAATTGATGGAGTGCACAATTAACTACAAGGGAATAGTGTTCTCTTCCCTTTTGAACATAACAAGTAAATTAAAAGTTAAGATGTGAGCTATGACTTGGTATAATAATATTCATGCATATATAGATTATTGCAGTTGGCCATTGTAGTGTGCCATTTCGTTGCATTAAAATTTGAACATCTTTTCCAACAGATTAAAATATTAAATAATATTTATGCTTAATTTAAAATTAAAAAAGAAATAAATATGCCAAGTGGGAGTAGTCTTGCTTGACCGGTGATTCGGGCACTAATTGTAACATGCACCCTTGTCCCCCTTACAAGAGAAAATGAAGGAATAGTAGCAAAAGTCTTTAATTTTCATCAAATTATTTGGACCAAAATTTACTAGCACACATCTCCATATTATCACTGTGTTAAATTCAATATAGTTTAAATGGAAAAACCAAATTTATATTCGTGTTATAGGTTATAAGAAAATAGCAAATTTTTGTGGAAAATATTTGTCGATGCAAATTTCCGTCATTTTTAGTCTTGACGAAAATGCATCTGCAAAATAATTAACACCTCTGATCAAGGACCTAAGCCTCACGCGCCCACAAGGTGGGAGGGACGTTAGGACAATGGATCTCCGATGCCTATGTCAGTTTTTATGAGAGAGTAAAATGTTTAGGGATTTTTTAGGTAGCAAAAGCTTCTGAAATTTGGTAGAATATGGGGTATTTAGAGGGGATAGGGCCGGCCATAGTGTTAGGGTTTTACCCTACACGTGGCGGCATCCTATTGGCCAAGATTTATGGAGAAATATTCTCAAGATATTAAATAGGAAATAATATCCTAAGATAATAGAGTAATTATCCCTAATTGATTTAAATTGGGATCACTTACTTGATTGGAGTCAATCTTCAATTGGGAATGTATTAAAGATAGTATTTGAGTAATTAATCCTTATCTTTAATGTTTTGACTTTTCCTTGCCAAGGGCAGGTGAGCTGTGGGCAGTCGTATTCAGCTGTTGGGACTTTCAAAGGTGTGAGCTGCATGTGGGTGCATCTAAGAAGCTTGCCCATTTATTGAGGGCAATCTTGTCTTTCTTGGGCAAAATTTCACATGTCGCCTCTACAATATTTGGATTATTTTAGGCTCCACAATATTTACCTTGTGTACGTGATAAAGACAAAAGAAAAGAATGATCCTAAAATGGCATTTTCCTAGAAGTTCCATATGCATGAAATATGTCAAAGATGCACGCTCTTCTACTGCAGAGTTGTCTCTTTCGTGCACTAGTATCCAGTTCACTAGTATCCATTCTTTCTGGAGGACTTTCAAAGTTGATCAAAGTATCTTAGTTTTGATGACTTTGAAATGAAAAGTTTCAAGGGGGCATGTATCTATAGCTTTCAAACATCAATTTTTCAATGCCGACTTGATCAATTAGTTTTTGTACATTTAGGATAACATTTTTGGTTGTGTATATCCCAATCAGAGAACTATTCGCAACGAAAATTAACCCTAGTAAATTTGGAGGTTCATACAAATTAATTTCTCTTTCATTCGGGTGGAGGTTTACGTCCAGATAGCAGCAAAGTAGGATTTTTGGCTAATCATTTCACATGAATCCCGATGTTATACAAAGAGAGAGACGTAAAGAAAATGCAAAGTGACACCAATCTACCTAATGAAAGATTAGTCCCTATTGCCCTTACAAGTTTTTTAGCTATTTTGTTTTTAATTTTTTTCGTGCTTTCAAAAGGTTATGATTTTGATTTTACTTGTTGCATCAAAATCAAATAAAAATATATAAGTTGTGTGTGCGAGTCTTTTGCATACGTTTAATGAAGTCCGAACAATATAAATGCAAATGAACATAAATTTAGAAACATAAATAAAACCACTTTCGTACTGAAGGTGAAATTTTACTTAGAGTTTTTTTTATTAACACCACACATATTGTTAACCCACATAAAAGTTTATTGTTAAGTGGCTTATATATACACCTAACATAAAATGACCATTTAGGCCTAATAAAATTTTAAAGAGGGAAATTATATTCTAAATACACCCCAAGTTAATTTAGAGATGTATTCTAAGATTGTATTTCTTCAAGATCTCAAAGTCACCCACATCCTTCACTGTATAACAAAACCCTAATCACTAGAAGCACAAAATGTTGATGGAAAAAGATTATTTTTCATCCTTGTTCTGCAGATCTTCAATTTTCTTGATTCTTTGATAAGAGAAAGTTTGGAATTAGAAAAAGGAAAAGGAAACTGGTTAGTTCAGCAATACATTATTTACTTTGCAGGTGCAACCTAGAAGAACAAACTATACATATATATTCGGACAGAGAAGGAACTATACAATGTTATCAAAGAAAAGATTGGCGGAAGGTATGGCTATTTAACCCCACCGAATGACAATGTTATATATTGAATAGAGAATAGGGGAAATTTTTTGTTTCAAACTTGATTTCAGTTCCTTTGCTTGTTCATCGTTTTTTGTTCGTTGTGAAGAAAACGAGTTTGTAGAACTCATGAGGAGTTTGATGTGGGGTTTCTCTCTGACTTGGCCGCCATGCTTCAATTGACCCATGTGCTCAAATTCATCCCAACTTATGTGGCATCCAACAATAATACAATAATACAAAAAACTAATAAAATATAGCCACCACATCTATTTTAATATGTATCTATCTGGATGATTTTACCATTTCACCCTCGTAATTTTACCCCGTCCTTATTGTCATTTTAACCTGGGACCCTATTGGCCTCTATTGGTCCACATTGGTCCTCTGGGACCCATTGGAATTGGGTATATATAATGGAAGAGGATGCAAATCTTTAGCAAACCAACATGCACATACACACACAGAGAGTGATCCAAGCAGGAAACAAAGACACCCCAACTCTTCAAATGAATTACTCGATTTTTGATCCCCCAAACTCCAATTTGTCACCAGAATCTTCATTTGGATCATCATTTTCTTGGGATGATGGTCTTAAATTTGGCAACAATTCATTACCTTTCAATGAAAATGATTCAGAAGAAATGCTTCTCTATGGTCTAATTTCGGAGGCCACTCAAGAAATAACGTCAAGTGTTTCTGTTTCTGCAAACCCAATTAAGGAAGAGGAGGTGAGCTCCGCATTCGAAGAAGAAAACCTGAAAGAGGAAAAGTCCTATAGAGGGGTTCGGAGGCGGCCGTGGGGCAAGTTTGCTGCAGAAATAAGAGACTCCACTAGAAATGGCATAAGGGTGTGGCTAGGCACATTTGACAGTGCCGAAGCTGCAGCTCTTGCCTATGATCAAGCTGCCTTTTCCATGAGAGGCTCTACGGCAATTCTCAACTTCCCAGTAGAGAGAGTCCGCGAATCGCTTAGGGAGATCAATTATGGTACCTCGGATTTGGGAGGGTGTTCGCCGGTGATGGCGCTTAAGCGAAAGCACTCGATGAGAAGGAAAACTGCGTTCAAGAAAAGTAAAGTTGACAGAGATGTGAGGATAGAGAATGTGGTGGTGTTTGAAGATCTGGGAGTAGATTACTTGGAAGAATTGTTAAATTCAACCGAGAATACAAGTACCAGTGCCACTCCTAATTGGTGAACCAAAACAGCAAATTCATCTTTATTGAATTCTTCTTTTGTCTGTTTGTTCTTTTTTCTGTAATCAATCTCTTTGTAATTGTATGAACCGTGGCTCCAATCTTTTGTTTTTGCCGTGAAGTTCGTGGAAAGATAAAGGTGTTACGTATTAATGTGTCCTTGTTTAATCTGTGGGGGCTCAAATCAATTAGTTGAACCTTGAGGTGACTGTTGCTTTGAAATTTGATTAGGTCAACTAGTAGGGCTAAGTGACTCATAAAATGACATTGCCTCATGCACGCCTGCAGCACTACTCGAGTGACATGCATGGATGGGATTAATTGAACCATCAAAGTTAAATCACTCTAATACTATATTTTTCAATCATCAAATCTTCTGACCATTTTATTTCAGTTATACACAAAAATTCCTAATGCACATTCCTTCAACAGCCATCTTTTGTATTGGCCTAGTTTTGCAAGCTCAAGAGATTCTTATATCTTTGTACTTGGGCGTGGCGGCCCAATGCATTGCTTCAAGCATGTTCAAGAAGTTTACTTTCCTCAGCAAGCTAGAAACTGATATTTGCTTTACAAAATGCAATATATAGGTGTGTGTGTGTGTGTATATATATAGGATGCTTTTAAGGAGAAGGACTCCTAATTTTTTTTTTTTTTATAAAAATGGGAATTAATTGTGGGGCCCACATCACATCAAACTTTAACGATTCGAATAATTTATTTTTCAAGTTGCACCTCATAGATTATCCTTACAAAACATTAGCGAAATCGGAAGTATTTGAGACATTTAATTGAGTTCAAATAAATTGACGAACACTTGTTCGAAGAATAACTTTGAAAATTTCATCGTGATAATTAAATAGTAAATGGTTTCAAATTGAATTGAATTTTTACAAGAATGATCTATTGAATCAAGACTTAAAAAGTAGATGGTTCGGATCGTTGAAGTTCGATGTGGACTAAATCCCACAACCTAACCTGATCCCCCAATAAAATTGCGTATATATATATATTTTATTATCTTCCAATAGCGAAGGGTCCGGGATGCTGAAATATCAAGCATATATACATGAAAAAATATACAGCCAGGACCAGCAAAAGAGCTAGCTGCAACTTGCTGAATTTGTCATCAATCAAAATCTCAATCAAAGTTTTCTTGGTATTTCATAGCATGTTATGATTAAGGATTCAGGACTCATAAGTGCGGGAACATGTGTAATTTAATCATGCAATAAGGTCGAGGAATATGCAGATCAATATCAACTAAGGTAATACTAATTTTGATGAAAAGAAAGCTATTACTAATAAATAGGAAATTTTAAATAGAAATTAGTAGTTAGTGGAGAAGGGGAAAAGAGTGAGGCATGCACTGACCCAGCTGAACCACTTTGAACACTGTTTTGGTCGAATTTCAAAGAAGAGAAGCTTCTCAAGGGCAACTCAGTCTTTAACAATTTGGGTTTGGCTACGTACGACTTTCTAATTCATGCTGTTACAATAATAATAACATACAGATAATCTAAATATATATATTATCTTCACGTCGGTCCAATTTGGTTGTATTAAACTATGATAAAATTGTGATCCTCCTCCCTCTTCCTTCCTTCCTCCACCTCTTTTTGTTTATTTTTCTTAGACCGTTTTCTTTCTAATTTTTAATATCATTAATGGGTTAATTGAGCAGGGTATAACTCTATTTCTAACAGCGGCGGACGTAGAAGATACCTTAAATTTGAATATCGTATATATGTATAAAAGAAGAATTATGTTAGCTTATAGCATCGTATTTTGCGGCCGTTTGAATGCTAGTAATTTATGAGCTGTTAATATAGATATATATATATATATATATATATATATATATATATATATATATATATATATATGAAATACAATCATATTATCGTTAGTCATTGCCAAATGACACTACACATAATTGGATGAATAAGTTGGTTGTGCAACAGTCATAACTAAGGATCTAAAAGACACTAGGCACTAGTCGGGTGACGGGCTAGAACCTAGCACCTATGTATTAACAATACTAATCTTAATGAATACTTAGCTTAAGAATTGAGATTCAGAGAAAGAAATGAAAGCAATGAGAGAGAAAGAGAATGAAGAAGAAAGAATTTGAGCTTCAATTGATAAGTGAGAGAGAATACATTCTCTGCTTTATAAGCAGTAGTCGTTACAATAATTCTAAGAAACTAATAGATCTTTAACAAATTAACAGATTCCTAACAGAGCTCCAACCAATCTAACTGCTCTATGATGGCATGGACACTAACCAATACAATTGTGACACTTGTACATATTCTATTCCTTCATTTATCATCCCCCTCAATCTCAGCTGGGGTAACCAAGCCTGAGATTATAGCAATGTTTAACAAATGTTGGTCCATGAATGTTGGTGTAATCTTTTAGTGAGAATGTTTGATGTTTGCTCTTCTGTTGGAATGTATTGTACCACTAAGTCTTTCCTTTGCACTTTCTCTCAAATGAAGTGAAAATCTATGTCCAAATGTTTAATTCTAATGTGAAACACTAGATTGGAACAAAAAACCAAAGCATAAACGTTATCACAATGTAACAAAGCTGTTTCAGCAATGAATTGATGTCGATCATTTAACAAAGCCTAATCCATACCATGTCTGCAGCACAGCGTGCTAAAACCTTGTATTATACCTCTGTAGAACTTCTGGATATTCATGCTTTCTTCTTTGATTGCCATGATATTGGATCGTTTCCCATATAAACCACAAATCTAGTAATTGACCTCCTTGTGTTGGGATCAGTTGCCCAATTAGAATCTGAGAAGGCAGTAATTAAGTAATCTGATCATGTTGAGTATGTTAGACCACAATATATGGTACCTGGTACATATCTCAATATTCTTTTGACAAGAGTAAAGTGTATATATGTGGGATTGGTCATATATTGACATGCTACATGTACAACATATTATAGATCAGGTCTAGTGAATTAGATATTAAAGTGCACCAACTAAACTTCTATATTTAGTAGGATCATGTAATAGTGTACCCCCATATGCTATTAGTTGAGTATATGGCTTACATGGAGTTATAGTTAGTTTGCAAGTATCCATCCCAGCTTTGTGTATCTAGTCTTTTGCATACTTGGATTGATTAATGAAGATATCACATTGTGTTTATACTGTATCTACAATCCCAGAAAATATGACAACTTTCCCATGTCTTTTAACTTAAACACTTCACTGAGTACTTGAATAACAGCTTGAACTTTGACAGAAATAAACTCTGTTAATATAATATCATCTACATATAGTGACATTAGAGTAATAACATCCATTCCATCATGCTTGACAAATAAGCTAGTATCAGAATGTGACATTTGAAATCCCATTGCAAGAAAATACCCTATGAACTTTGCATTGCAGGCACTTGGTGCCTATTTCAAACCATACATCGACTTCACTAGTTTACAGACATAATTTGGGTGTGTAGAGTCCACAAAACCCTGAGGTTGCTTCATGTATAACTTTTCTTCCAATTCTCCATGCATGAAATGCATTCTTGATATCAACTTGTCTCAATTCCCACTTGTGATGAGCTGTAAGTGAAATGATTAACCTGACAATTGTATGCCTCACAACTGGACTAAATGTTTCAAAATAGTCTAAGCCAAGTTCTAGAGTGTACCCTTGAGCCACTAAACGAGCCTTATATCTTGAAATTGATCCATCATGGTTCTTCATCACCTTATATACCCATTTACTATAATGGCCCTATAAGTTGGTGGATGAACCAGAATCTATGTACCTTGGCTTTTCAATGATTAAACCCCTTCTTGTATTGCATTTTGCCAATTAGTACTTGTTGCTGCACTTCTAAAAGATTATGGTTCGGTTATATAAATGCTATGTGCAAGAAAAGAGAAACCACTATAACTGGAATCTTGATCATCAAGTTTCAATGTTTCCAATTCGGCAATGTTGCTAGAAAATTTGAATAATTTCTTCTTGAGAGAGCAACTGCTTATAACTTGGTTTGCTTTTTCTATCCTGGCATATCATTGTGTGTTTGAGATTGAGGTATCTAATTGTGTAGGATCTAGGACAGGTAACATTGAAGCTGTATTTGGAGGAGAGTGAGGTGAGTCAGTTATTTTAGATGCTTGTGCACCAGTGGAACAAGTTGTTATGACAATTTTATATTAGAAACATTTGAAGAAATTGAAGAAGTAAAATCCATGTTGTCATGATTTATGTTCATAGTTTAAGATCCTAAAGTCCTAGACAATGTCTGTAGGAATAGTCACTATTACTAGAGAATTTGATGAACTAGAGGCCTGAGTATCAACTGACAATTGATTCCTTGATGTATAAGTAACAATCTTGTATGGGAAAACAGTTCCATCATGTATTACATGTCTATAAATAATGAACTTTTTCTAGATTGTATAGGAAAACAAATCACTCCCTAATACCCCACTACATATCCAACAAAAACACACAAAGATGCTCTTGGCTGCAGTTTATTCTCATTATAAGGCCTAATATATGGATATACAGTTGTGGCAAACACTTTAAACCTTGCAATGGTGGATTATATCCAAATAATAGCTGATATGATAATTGCATACTCAAAACCTTACATGGCATTCTATTTATAAGAAAAACAGAATGAGCAAATGTATGGAACTATAACTCCTGAGGTAATTGTATAGTAGTGAGCAATGTTATTTCTGTATCCATTATGTGTCTGTGTTTCCTCTCAGCAGTTCCATTTTGCTGAGGGGTATATGGACAAGAAAATATATGAACAATACCTTTATCATTTAAAAATTCATCAAATCTATTTCTTATATACTCTCCACCACCATCTATTTGCAAACATTTAATACTATAACCAAACTGATTATTAATAAGACTATAGAACTTATGAAAAACATCAAACACTTCTGATTTATTGATCAAAGGGAAAATCCATACATGTCTTGTGAATTCATCAACAAAACTCACATAATACTTGAACCCTCTATAGATTTTGTAGGTGAAGGACCCAAATATCTGAATGTACTTTTTGAAAGGGAAAAATTACAACTCTTTCCTATCTACAAATTGTAACCCAAACATCATGCGAGCAATACAGAATGAACACAAGTGTTGTTTATCATAAATGTGCCTACTTCAACATTACAGGCAATACTTCATTGTTAGGATGACCACACCTTTGATGCCACATTGTAGATTTCACCCCTTGACCAAAAACCCCAATGAATCCTAAATTGAAGAAATTGAACTCCTTGAGAGCGTCTTCATTGGGACCCGAAAAACTTACCATCACTACTCCTTCCTTGGTATATTACAAATTTTTTTAGATTGTTCTGCACATAGAAATTGGTCTCATCACAAATAAACTAGCAATAGTTATCTTTGCACAATTGTTTTACTGATAATAGACAAACAACAAATGTTGGAACATGTAAAACACTCGTTAAAATCAAGGAATGTGATAGTGCTTGTAGCTTTGCAGAACCAATATGTTTAATTGGTAAACTTTCACCATTAGCAATAATAATTTTGTCCTTGCCTTCATATGGTGTAACATTTTGCAGAGGTTGCACATCAGCTATCATATGGTGATATGCTCTTGTATTCACAATCCAAGAGTCATTAGGAAGAAATGACTGATATGCTTGAAGCAACTGAGGTGCTTGAGCTTGCATAACACTCAAAGAAGGAGTTGGTGCAGAACCTAGATTGTCCTTTTTCTTTCCACATATTTAACATTTCGCAGCTTGTCCCATAGAACTAAAATTAGTTGATATCTTCCAACAATTTGGAGCTAATGTCCTCTCTTTGAGCAAATTTGACACTCAAGAACAATGTTTGTCCTAGCTTCAATATTTCCAGCCTATGACTGCTAATTCCCACCTGATTGTTTATTTCTAAATGACTGGCCCCTTCCATTAGATGATCTGTAACTTCCATTCCCATTTGTCTTTGGTTTATAATATTGTCTAGAACCATTGCTTGAATTACTATTACTTGAATTAGAATTGTCTTGGTGTATTGTTCAGTCCAACAAAGCCATAGCTATTTGAAAAATCGAGAAATGGTGTTGGTTGATGAAATGGGGTTGATTGAGATTATGGATCAATATACTGATTACTCATATATCGAAAACCTTGTTAAGAAAATGGCATTGATGGAAATGCATTTTGTTGAGGATATGAAAAACCAATAGTACTTGAAATACCATAAAATGGACCTTGTTAAGGATATGGCACATCAAAGCTTGGAACACCATTTGGTACCGTAATAATTGTACCTCTAGTAGAGTATGAGATATCTTCAAAATGACTTGAAGATCCATGTGTCATACCATACATAGAAGAAGATCTAGTAGAACCTTGCATATACAAACTAGAAAAATTATTTGCCAACCCATTCACCATATAATCATTCTCCCTTTCAGCACAGAGTAATTGCTCCCTAAATTCTCTCTCCACAAAAAAAAAAAAAAAAAAAAAAAAAAGTATCCCTTGTAAGGTTTACTGTTCTTATAATCGAGTATTCTCTTGGTAGACCAGACAGAGCAGCTACAATAAAATCATTATTAGATACAAATTCACTAGTAGCAATTCACTATTCTTTTATATTCCTGTGTTTAGATAGATATTGATGAATAGTATCACCCTTTGTTTTGCACAGTCTTGAACTCAATCTTTGAAGTGATAACTCTGGCCTTAGAAATGGAAGCATACCTATCTTGTACACCAACTTGCACATCATGTGCAGTTTTGCAACTCAAAACATGTTCAATATGCTCATCTGACATAGTTGCACTCAGTAAGCTCTTTAATGTTATGTCAGTAGCTTCCCATTCAAGAAATACATTAGCTACCCCCCAAGCTCAGTATGAATCATTAACTATGGTGGAAACACGGCAATTCCATCAAAGTGATCAAACAATTTGTACCCTTTTAGAACTGACTTGAATTGAAAGGCTAATTTACAAAAGTTTTTGTCGTACAACTTTATTGTTAGAATACAAAACAATCCTTCAATTTTCACAGAAAGATCTTTTATCACAGATTCAACAAAATGGCTTCGCACTCACAAATTTCAACAGTAATTGCTTCATCCACAAATCTCAATAGAAATATAACTCCAAGATTACTCAGTAATGGTTTCGTGCCCACAAACTTTCTTCTAATGGCTTCGTGCCTTTCAAGCTTTTAGCTATTAAACTCATATCATAGAAACTAAACTACAAGATTGCAGAAAAAACAACCTAAAACTCCATATTTCACCATGGTCCTAAAAGACGCTAGGAGCAAGTCGGACGGCGGGTTGGGGCTAGCGCCTAGGCGGTGGCCTAGGTGGACTAGGCGGGCCGGGGCTAGCACCTAGGTGGTGACTAGGCGGTGGCCTAGGTGGACTAGGCGGACTAGGCAGATTTAAGTAAATTTATTGTGTATTGTAGAAATAAGTGTCCATTTATACTTAAAAAAACCACACATAATTATATTAGTATACATAAATTGCAAAAATAAAATTAGATATATATTATAAAGTATGAAACCATATTGAAAACATGGGGAACAAGTATGTAATGAGTGTTCATCCAAGTATTCAACAAGTCCCTTACATCTTATTGAAAAATTAAAATGCAAAATGAAAGTTATCGATTTTCTATCTAAGTGAGAGTCGGGACGTAGGTTGGTTTAGGCGGGCTAGGTGGGCACCTAAGCGTGCTAGGATCTAGGCGTACTTAATTTTCAAACACCTAGGGACTAATATTCAGGTCGGTGGTCAGCCGCCTAGTGCCTAGGCGGGGCATAAGCAATGCTAGGTGGGAATTTTTAGAATAATGTATTTCATAGAAAACCAATAACCAAGCATACAAATCTCCAAGAAAGATTGAGATCAAGAAAGATTCAAACTATTTCGTCGGAGACATTCTTCAATTTAGCTCGCACCCCAAAAATACCCAAATCACCAATGATGATGTTCGAAGATTAAAGAACTAAAACAGCGAAAAATCACACCAAGAGCCCCCAAAAAATTAATGAATTACAAAACCACAACAGAATCGCTGGTTCTATACCATATTAATAGTACTAATCTTAATGAATACCGAGCTTAAGAACTGAGATTCAAAGAAAGAAATGAAAGCAATGAGTGAAGAGGAGAATGAAGAAGAAAGATTTTTTAGCTTCAATTGATGAGTGAGAGAGAGTGAGAGAGAATACTTTCTCTGCTTTATAAGCAGTAACTGTTACAATGATTCTAACAAACTAATAGACATTTAACAACTAACAGATATGTAGCAAAGCTCCAACCAATCTAAATGCTCTAATATGACATGGACACTAACCAATACAATTGTGACACTTGTACATACCATTCCTTCACTTATCACTAGGCGGTTAGGCAAATTAGGTAGTTTTAAGTAAATTTATTAAATATCATATAAATAAGTCTCTATTTATTCTTAAAAATACATAATTGTATTGGGATATATAAATTGAAAAATAAAATGACACGTAGATTATAAAGTATTAAAACATACTGAAAAGATTGGGAATAAGCATATAATAAGTATTCAACAAGTGTCTTACAACTTATTGAAAAAAAAAATGCAAAATGAAAGTTATCGATTTTCTACCTAAGTGAGAGTTGCAACCTAAGCAGGTACTTAGGTCAGCGTAAGCGGGTGCCTAATCAGAACAATGGCCAGCCGCCTAACACTTAGAAAACACAGGGGACCACTCTTCCCCCTATTTTACACACACAAACAATTAAGTGGAGAGCTCATGTCTAGAAAAAGAGAAGGCATAAGCTTCTACCATTGGAACTAGTAGCCAATAGCAGGCCACTGTTGTGTAGTTTACATATGATCACGCGTCGCCGCTCTCCACAGCTTCACGCCGTTGTTAGCCACCATCAGCTATTAGTTTGATTCATATTATTGGATTGTTGTGTAAGCGTTGGGGTGCATTTAGAGAGAGAAATAACAAGAATAAATTAAGAAAGCTCTGGATAAAGATGTTCTTAAAATAGAAAAAAGGGTTAAATAAAGAGAGTAGTCTCATGTGTCCTTGTGATACACATTGGAACTCATATTGTGGTACTACAGTAATTTTTATGTTTCAACCCATGGTGGAGGTGCTTCAATGGATTAAAGGTGATTGCAACCAAGGTAATCTACGTGAAGCAAATAGGTTATTCAAAGAAACACAAAACTTTTGTTTTTTTGTTTCAATTTTTTTTTATGAGACTTACATTGGGACTTACAGATAAGTTTACCAAAGAAAGACTGAGATATTGTGAATGTGATGATGTTAGTGAAAGTATGCAAGAAAAGACTACAATTCTTGAGAGATGATGACTTTGAGAACTTGTTCCATAATGTACAAAATCTTTGTGAGGAAAATGATATTAATGTTTTGACATAGAAGATTTGCATTTCGCACCCGGAAAATCAATGCACAAAGGTCTAAGACCCCCAAACTTCCTTACTGTCGAGTAGACCTCTATTTTCAAGTCCTTGGTATGCGCCTAAAAAAATTGAATGATCACTTTAATGAGGTAAATACCAAGTTACTTCTTTCTATAGCATGTTTGAGTCCAGTTAAAATTTTTCTTCTTTTGACCGGCAACAATTGTAACTTGGTTTTATTGATAAATTATGAATGAAATTAATATTGTCTAATATCTATAAGGATTTGGTTGTAACATTTTTTGGGACCTTTTACTCTTTTAAATCTCGACCCTCCCCCCAACAGTTCTTGACTTCGCCACTGGCTACTCCCATACTGCCAATTGGTTTTATATATGGTGGAACCTTAACTTTCTTCATATACACTCCAACTTTATAATTAATTGATACATTCGTTCAAAGAAAATAAAACAAAAATGATTAGAGCTCGTTTATACGTGTTTTTAAAATCACTGAATGTGTTTTTGCTTACAAGAGTGAGAGATGCTTGCTTATTTATGAATTGTGAACTCTGAAACATTTATTCATTTAGGCTTTATTTATTCTAGAAACTCTAGGACAAATGATGGTGAAGCATATTCATGTTGATTCCTTTTTTTTTTTTTTGGGTGTTTTTGTGGTGACCTTGTAGAATCTTTGTAGCTATAGCTTCATTTGGCAAATTGCATGGAACCTTTTTAATTATTTTTTTAAAATATTATTTTCTGTTATGATATTAATTATAGCACATGTGTGATTGTGTTAGTTACTAATAGATTCTATTTAGGACTAGAAGATCCTATCACTTTATGAGTGTATTACTTGCAAGGCAAGGAATCCTGTCTAGTTTACTATGAATTAAGGCATTAGGCATGAGGAATAACACACATAGAATTTCTTAACCCCTTCTCTATCTCTCTCTGCTCTACTCTCTCTCCTTTCAGTAAAATAGGCCATAACATATTATCAGCACACTCTCATTATTCCGCTCAGGAATTAAAGGTTTTTCTGCTATAAACTTGTTCACAAGATTTGTCCTAACAATTCAGATTCTTCTAAAACACAGTCTGAATGTTGATGCTTTTTTAGATTGATTGCATGAAACATTCACTAGTGCGCATAACTATAATTTTTGGTTTACCGAATTATATACTCTATTCAAATTATTGGTCACAATTATATTATTCTACTATTGTTATAACTACAATGAATTGAATCTGTGGGAATAAGCAAAGAAAAAGGAAGAAAAAAAACCTTGTACACAATTATATTATACTATTGTTGGTATATTGTAATGGCAATAGGTTTTAAAAAAAAATAAAAAATTTATATATACACCCCAATTCACTTTTAACATATTATTTATCTTCTTCAGCTATCAAAACCCCTCTGACCCTCCATTGTTGAACAAAACCCTAACCAATGAAACTACAAACATGTTGATTGAGAAAAATTATTTTTAATGAATGAAACACAAAATCGATGTTTTGGAAGCTTCACATGAGGTAAGACTTCTTCTCTTTTATTATTGTTTTAATGATTTTGATGACATCGATAATTATTTAATGTTGCTTTTGCTGCGTTATTCAAGCTTCTATGTTCGTATTCATCTTTTAGGGATCACAGGGTTCCACGAATAATTAAATACCTAAAATTACCACCAAATATTAAAAATAGGCAACATAGGTTTTAATGGTGGAATTGAAAACAACCCACATATACTTTAAATCCCAGCCGGCACCTTTTGTCAAAATTGCAGTAGGCATCTTTTGTCCAAATTGAAAACTTTATAAGATTTGAGAAATGTGGGGTGTATAGAAAATATGGGGTGCATGTAGAAAATGTTAGGTGTATATTGACAATGTGGGGTGTGAAGGTATTATGGGGAAATATGTGAGGTGTATTAAGATAATTTTAATTGAAAAAGCAAATGTGGGGTGTATTAAGTATGTGGAGTTTATTCAACAATTTGTGGGGTGTTATATAATAAGCCTAATTTTTTCCCGTATTTTTGTTTTTGTTTGTAAACCCTAGTAGATCTAGGAATATCTCTTATATTCCTATGATTACCTATTAAGATTTGTAATCCTAAAAGGGTAAGGTTTTTGCCTATCCTACTACTATAAATAAAGGCACAATGGGGTGATACAAACACACCTCACAATTAAATCACTCTCTTTTTCCTCTCAATACTACCGGCCCCCTCTCTCTCTCTAATCCCTTAGATTAGTTTGATCAAATAGGCATACAACACGTTATTAGCACGCTCTTACCAGAAGATGAGGAATTGACGGATCGTAGAAGGAGGCTATCTTCCACAAAATTCAAGGGCTTATATTTGTTTTATGCTAATCGGGTACGCTTAAAATAAAGGTAGATATTTGAAACGTCCACGAAGTATGAAAACATTCCCCATGATACATGAACCCCTCTATGTTTATATTTTACTTACGATATATATATATATATATACATACACTAATGTTTATATGTTTATATTTTACTTAAAATATAAACATATGTTTATATGTTTATATGTTTATATGTTTATATTTTACTTAAAATATAAACATATGTTTATATGTTTATATTTTACTTACGATATATATATATACATACACTAAAAGTAGGAGGCAAAGCCTTCCATAGAATTCAGAGTGCGGAAGTAAAACATATAGAAACTAAGTAACATATCAATATATTGAATTAAAAGAAATTCTGGTTGATTGAAAAGGAACATCCATGGATGACTGATGATAACATGAAAACAGAAGATTAAATTAATCATAGATGATATGTCCATAAAATAATGATTTAAATTAATGATGTGGATAATTTCGAAACTAAGTTTTATTGAAAACTTACTGCAAAGCAGATTTACAAACTGGTTTTGCCTAATGGCAGATGATGAATGTAAACAAGATGGAGCTCGCAGGCATCCTGATAATATTATGTAATACAAGTGCTTGATTTTTACTGGAATGCTTCTCTATAGAGAAGATAGAACTAATGTTCGCTCTCTTTTTCTGAAGATGAGCCTCCTCTTTTATAGAGGGAGGAAGATGATTGAGGCTTGCAATTTAGATCTGGGAATCCCGCTTGCATGTGATGAAAGCTGGCAAAAGCTGGCTGAATAATTAAAGTGTACTGTGGATTCACGTTGAGCTACAGGAAAAGCTGGATGAACAGCTACTTTCACTGCTGATGAATAGTGGCCTGTCAGGAATGATGACATGTACTGTGGACTCATATTGAGCTACAGGAGAAGCTGGATGAACAGCTACTGCTGATGCTGATACGATCACATGGACAAAGATTACAATTTGAGTTCAAAAATCAAATGGGTCCTGGGCATCTTGAAGATCTGCTTGATCTGCCCATTTGGAGGGAAGTTGAGACGAGGCATCAGAAGCATTTGAGTCCGAATCTGAACCTCTTCTTTTGTGCAGCATTGCTGCTTCTGCCATAAGCTGCTGGGCTAAATCCAAGAGCTGGGAAGACTTATCTGATTTTTCTTTTTTCTTCGAGCTGGAGGACTTAGAAGGTTTTCCTTTGAGGGAAGATGATGGACTAATGTCTGATAGAGACTGAATTGGTTCCTGGGCCTTTGGTAACTCAGGAAATTGCTGATTTTCTGGCAATGCCTGTGATGAAGAAGCTGAAATCTTGGTTGGCGGTGCCTGGGAAGAAACTTGGGGAAATTCCATTTTTACAATATCAATAATTTTTTGGTGATTGAATTTATCCCACCACTTTATCCATTGGGTTCTGTAAATGCCACCAGTCTCTACTTCGAAGTTCCATTTGAGAATCCAGAGGATTTTGTACTTGGCCATGAGTAGTGAGAAAATAGTAACTCTGTTGTCGAAACGACTTCAGTCAAATCTGGGTTGGAAATTGTTGATGAGAACATGACGAAGGTCTTCTGGAATGATGGAAGAACTTGGGCCATGAGAAGCCCACCAGTCTGGAAACCAAGCGGGGAAACCGAAGCTTGAAATTCTTATCAAAGGTTATGAACCATGAATGGCTGAAATCTTCTGTCTGATGAAGAAAAATGTTAGTCCAAGCTTGGATGTAATCATAATAATTATAGTGGTTGTTTAGGATAAGGACATGCTGAGTATGGAGGGGTTTTGTGTGGGAAAGGGGAATTCCCCATTCAAGTTCAGTGAGAAATTTTCCAATGTGGAGTGAATGGTACAATATTTTGTTTTGGTGAGTGGTGCTGTAGATAGGCTTAATAGCAATGCTTTCTGTTTCGGAGAGAATGTCCTGGTAATATTTCAGGCTTTTGTAGGATTCTGTTGGTAAGAAATGAAAATTTGGAGGAAGGAGTAATTTGGCAATGCGCTCTGGAGGTTGATTTTTGTCTATGTGAAGAGGGATGCTAAAAAGCTTTTCTGAATTGGGATTCTGGACATATGGAGATGTTTTAGCATAGCTAGATGATTTGGTTTGTGAAGGTACTGGAGAACGTACTGAAGAGTAAGGATCATAAGGGGTGGCTAAGGCCGTTTGGTAGTTTGGACGGATATTTCCTATTGTTGATCCTAAATGAGTGAATTTGTTTGTTATGGCTAAGGCCAATGAGGAATCGGGAATAGATTCCTGTTTTACTGGTGCTGGGGTTTGGGTGCAAGTGGCTGGAAGCCGTCTTTGATTAAGGTTAGTACCCATTCTTCCCCTGCAAAAATTCTCTGGTTAGAAAATCTGGTATGCAATTCTGGCTGCCTTTAATGTATTCAATATCAAAATAAAAAATGCTTAATATGGCTTGCCATCGTGCAAAAATTTGTTTGGATGCAATGTTTTGAACATCTTTTTGTAAAACATGTTTTGCAGATTTGCAATCTACACGAACTAAAAATTTTTGATTTAATAAATCATCTTGAAATTTGCTAATGCATAATACAATAGATAATATCTCTTTTTTAATAGTACTATAATTACTTTGAGTCGGATTCCAAATTCCTGAATGGAAACGAACAATTTGTTCAGCAGATTCGGAAGAAGTTTTCTGTTTGAGGATACCTCCATAACCGATATCAGATGCGTCAGTTTCGACTATTTTGAGAGAGCCGGGAGCTAGAATGCCAAGGCAAGGCAAGGTCTTGACATGATTTTTGATTTGTTTGACAATGGAAGTATGATTTTGTGACCATGATGGAGGATTTTCCTTGAGGCGTTCAAACAAAGGTTTGCATTGTTGACGAAGGTGTGGATAAAATTCTGAGACATAGTTGAGAGATCCAAGAAAACGCTGAAGCTGGGTTTTATCAATAATTTGATCTGGGAATTTATCAGCAAATTGGATGACTCGATACATGGGTTGGATGGTAGACCTGTAGATGTGGTAACCTAAAAATCTAACTTTGGTTTGAAATAACTTAATCTTAGATGCCGAGACAACTAACCCATTAGACCTAATGATCCTAACGAATGCATGCAAATGCTTCCAATGCTCATCTATTGATTTTGAGAAAATTAATACATCATCAATATAAACAATCGAAAAATGGCTGTATGGATTAAAAATCTCATTCATGATATTTTGAAATTCACTCAGTGCGTTTTTCAAGCCGAAAGACATTACATTCCACTCGTAATGTCCAAAAGGAGTTACAAATGCAGTTTTGTACTTATCAGATTCATGAATTTGGATTTGCCAAAAGCTTGATTTCATATCAAATTTACAAAAAATAGTTGCTTGAGAAAGTCTCTTTATCAAATCTCTTTTGTTAGGAATTGGATATCGGATCCATTCTAAAACATCATTCAAAGGTTTGTAGTTAATAACTAATCGTGGAACACCACGTTCTAATTCTGCATTTTTCTGGACATAAAAAGCAGGGCAAGACCATGGAGATTTACTTTTACGGATAATTCCTTTTTCCAAAAGTTGGTTGATTTCTGTTTTACAAAACTCTAAAACTTCTTGATTCATCTGAATGGGTCTAGCTTTTGTGGGGATTTTTGACTCAACAAAATCTTTAACATAACGAAGTTTAACAATATGCTGTTTTATGTGCCAAAAAGCATTAGGAAGATCAGAACATATTTCTTTAGAAAGCTTACCAGAAAACTGGCTAATAGATGCTATTAAAGATTTGTTTGTTAATTGTTCTTCAATTCTGTTGTGAAGAATTTCTTCTTGTAGAAACTTTATTTGTTGGGATTTTGCAGTAATCTGGTTGAGGGTTTTTGAAACAATATCTCTTTGAAGTTGTTTTAACTTTTTAAATCTGTTTCTATGCAAAATTCAAAAGTAATCTTTTGGCCAAAAACCTTGGTTGTAATACAGTTATGATGAACTTTGAAAGGATAAATTAATGCGATGAAAGGGAGTCCCAAAATAACTGGATCAAAAATATTTTTAATTAAAACGAATGGAGTTTTAAAACAAACATTCTGTTGACAAACATGAGCTTTGGGAATTTCATATTTTAACTTCATTGGAGATTGGTTTGCCGCACTAAGTACTTCGGTAGACTTATGATAATATCTAGTAGGTATTAACCCTTCTTGAATACAATTTAAATCTGCGCCCGAATCAATTAAAACGATGGTTTCTAAATGAAAATCGTCAATTATTATCTTGATTTTAGAATACCATTTTCTAATTCTAATTTTGTCTAAAAGACTTAAAACAAGTTCTTTTGAAGAAGAAGATTTGCTTGACTGGGCATCGGAATAGGAATGTGAAGAAGAACTGTCCTGTTCAAGCGCTTGAGTGTGAATCCTACTGAGTTGTGAGCGAATTTCGGTATTTTCGGATTTTAAAAACTTAATTTCCGATTTGATTTGATTAACTTCTTTTTGCAAATCTTCGATGGTGATTTCCTTTTTGGATTTATTAAAACATTCCAAAGTGGTACTGAGAGAAATCTTTTGAGAAGAAGTTTGGCTAGTGCCAGGTTCATGAAGAGAAATTAAATTTTTGAGTTTTTTCAAATAAAAAGATTTAAATTAGGGTCATCGACTTTGCTAATTAATTCCATTAAAAACTCTTCTTGTTCTTCTTGCTTATTAAGCACCGAAATTTTATTACAACAAGTGTCTGTGCATCCAAACTTAATGTTTGGCGAAGAAACGTCGCTAGAACTACTAGAATCTGAGGCGGAAAAATCCAAATTTTTATCAGATTGACTAGAGTCGGTGTTCCTAATTTCTATAGCCTGGATAAGTTGAACTTTCTCTTCGTCAGAGATTTTTAGTTGGTTAATAACCTTCTTAACTTTACATTCATTTGCAAAATGACCAATTTTGCCACATTTGTAGCATTTTCCCTTTTATTCTGAAAATTTTTTTTAGACTTTCGAAAAGGTTTTTTGTTTGAAGATGGTTTTTCATAAAATTTATTTGTTTGAAAAGGTTTGTTGGAAGATCTTTTGTTTTTATAAAATATGGATTGATATTTAGAAAATTTGCTTGTTTGTTGGGCTTTTTTCTTTTTACTCGAAGGAGCGATTGGAGGTAAACCATATTGTTCACAAAACGTTCCAAGTTCATATTTAGCAATAGATTTATCTTTATTAACTTGTTTTGAAATCTTCATGTCGATACACATTTTCAATCCTTCCTTTTGTATAACATTAACTATGTTACCATAAGTAAGGGTATGATAAGGTATGACACCTTCTTCGTTTACTAAAACATTTTGAATTTTGTGAGCAAAAAGATTTGGTAAACCATTGATAAATTTTTGTTTCCAAAAAGGTTGATTACTATCTTCCCGAAGCATAACTCTGGATATAAAAACATCTTTATACCATCTGAAATCACTTAAGGTTAGACATCTTAAATTACTCAGTTGGTCGTGAATACGAGTAGTAACGTTGCTGGGTGTTCCTATAAAGTGTTCTATAATCGTATAAAGTAAAGTATTTACTCCGTCGGGTATTCCCTGTCCTATCGTTTCGTCAAAGATGGGAAGTCCGTCCTCATCTTTTTTGACCGCAAAGCGTATTTCATCTCTGGATTGAGAAGTTAAGTGCTTCTCCCACCAAGAATGAAGCATTCCGGTGAACCCAGTGACTAGTAGGTCAACAATTTGTGTTTGTGTAAAATTGTGATTTGAAATGTAGCTATTAGCAACCATGGACATGTGTTGGAGTTTGTTTAAAAGTTCTTGTTCTGACAATCCATCTATATTCCATTCATAGAGTTTGTCAGCAGAGACTGAAAATTGATTTTGAATATTTCTTTCTTCAAATTGAAGATCAGGAGGAGTTGGTTTGGGATACCAATTTTTTGTAAGAGAAGTGGGATTGACTGGATGAGTACGTATACGTTTTAAATCAAAAGTTGGCTGAAGATCAATGTTTTGAAAAGCATTTTCAATTTTTTGAATAGCAGAACTAGTTTCTGTGTCCTGAGAAGAATCTGGATCAGATGTGCTTTCTTCTTCAACAGAAACATCATTGTTTTGCAAAACATTAACAGCTTTCTCTTTTTTGAGCTCAATGAGCATATGATCAATTTTTTGTAAAGTAGTCATAGACTTCAAAGCATTAGAGCTTGAAGAAACATCAGTAAAGTTTACTAATGGTTTTTCTTTTTGAGAAGATTTTGGTTGGGACAATTTGTCAATTTTTGTTTCAATTTTATCCAACTGTTTTCCAATAGTGTGAAGGCTTTGGTTTGTAAAATTGTTCTGTTCAATGACAGGTTTAAAACCAGAATCCTCTTTTGGAATTTTGAAAGGAGTTGCGGGAATGTTGGTATTACCAGAGGAAATCAAAATAGTTTCTTTGGGAGGATGACTGGAAGAAACCAAAGTTTTGTCTTCCTTAACCCAATTTTCTTTGGTAACAACCGTAACTTTGTTCTTGGTTTCATAATGTTTTTCAATAAAATCAAAGAAAGATATTTCAAATTGGTATTGTTCTACAAAAGCTTTCCATTCAGCATAAATGGCTAGCTTTTCTTCATCACAATACTTTTTTCTAAAAATATTTCTTCTGGGGATGTTTTCCTCAGAAGCGATGTCAGCTTTAATCTTCCTCCATCGGATTTTATGTGGTTTGTTTAAAAAAAGTAATTGGTGATTCACTGATGTTGTTTCAAAATCAGAAGCAGTGGGAGAAGTTGGTTCTTCTTGGTTTGGAGGATGGTAAACAGGATGTGCAACTTGTGAAGAAGTGTCTACAGACTTTAATTTAATAAAATCATTGATTAATTCTTGTTGTGCAGTTTCCTGCTCTTTTAATTTTTTGTTTACTAACGATTTGATCAAATCTTGATCTCGACCCAGTCTATCGGTTGACGTGGATCCAGAAAAAGACTATCTGCTAGGAGCAAAAGATTTATGTGAATGTACTGATTCACAAGATCTTCTTGCTGGTCTATCGAAATTAATTTTTACAGTGCCATCAAAATATTGTTCAACATTGTCAAGGTTGACAAGGCTGTTTTGTATGGCTACTGGTTTACTTTCGTTAATTAAACACCAATCTGAATGGAGACTGATGTCTGACCACCTAATGGTTCTGGGTACTTTTATATTTGCATTTTCTTGTGTTGTTTGGATCAAAAGAGTATGGTCTCGAGGACTTTTGTTTAAAGCTTGAAAATTCATGTTGGTGCCAGTGACTTTGTAATAAATTCTGAAAATAAGCGCCAAAGGCTGTGTTCCTTCCAGGACATGGTATCCTGAGGTTTTGATGTTGAGTGTGAGTGCTTTCAGCATATGTGGATCTGAAAGGCTTATTGTAAGATCCGGAAAACAATCAAAATGGATAGGTCCGTTGTAAAGACTAGATTCAATCATGCCGAGTATACTATCATTAAAATTAGTAAATCTGGCGTCGCGAAGACATAAAAGAATTAAAGTATTAAGACCTTTTCGTGTTAATGGTTTAACGGCAATTTGAACCAAACCAATATGAATATAGTTATGACCATCTTTCCTATGGGATTTAATTTGTTCGGGAGAAAATAATTGACAAGTCTCATGTTCTTTACTAAGAGCATAAGCCTTCTCAACTGTTTTGACGTGATGTTCAGATTTAAAAGAGGTCAAAGACCATTTTTTCTTGTAAATATTTGTGCTTGAAATTTTTGGAATGTTCCAATTAGAAAAATCAATGCTTTCATCCGTTTGAAAATCAAGTTTTTGTTCCTCATTAACAATGTCAGGTATAGTTCCTAAGTTGGATCTAGAGCTAGTGCTGGCCATTGAATTAGATCTAAATAATCTACTCATGATATGCACAAAACAAGTATACTATATGCAAGACTTAAAAGATTCACCTTCCTCGTATGTCTAGACTCTTCCCCCGCTCATGCGCTTCGCTCATGCCTCTCTTGGGACTTATTGTTTGGACCACGTCTTACTATTTGGCTGGAAGAAAGAAGAACTGAGGACTGACGATTAAGAGATGCAGATAAGATACAAGTATGTGAGTATCAACAAATAGATTAGATAGATGCTAATGCAATTACCAACCACTTGGCTTTGATACCAAATGGGGCGACTAAAAGTAGGAGGCAAAGCCTTCCATAGAATTCAGAGTGCGGAAGTAAAACATATAGAAACTGAGTAACATATCAATATATTGAATTAAAAGAAATTCTGGTTGATTGAAAAGGAACATCCATGGATGACTGATGATAACATGAAAACAGAAGATTAAATTAATCATAGATGATATGTCCATAAAATAATGATTTAAAATTAATGATGTGGATAATTTCGAAACTAAGTTTTATTGAAAACTTACTGCAAAGCAGATTTACAAACTGGTTTTGCCTAATGGCAGATGATGAATGTAAACAAGATGGAGCTCGCAGGCATCCTGATAATATTATGTAATACAAGTGTTTGATTTTTACTGGAATGTTTCTCTATAGAGAAGATAGAACTAATATATATATATATATATATATATATATATATATATATATATATATATATATATAGGGGTGTGATATCCACACACCCCATTTTACTTCTCACACACCTTTTTAATTTTCGGCCTTAGGATCAGATAACTTGAAGAAAATCAACGGACAGAAATTATTAAGGGGTGTGTGAGAAGTAAAATGAGGTGTGTGGATAGCACACCCCTATATATATTGTATATGTTTCATATATTTGTCAATATATATATATATATATATATATTTGTTTCATGCATTACTCAATTAAATTGCTATTTGGAATTTGTGAGTCAAAGCATATAAATAAATTAGAAGCAATTTAAGGTTTTTCTTTGAACCCTAACAATTTCGAAAAAAAAAAAGAAAAAAATTGGACATGATGCGGCACCACCGTTGGCAACCCATGCGTAGTCGTTGGCCTGAAGCCTAGCTGTATGGACCACCGCAGTAACCAGGCCTTGACCTGGGATCAGTTTTGCAGAGTCTGAAGCCCCAAGCCCACTGGCTGCTTGGCCCAACTCGCCAGCAAGTTTTGCTAGGCCTTGATTTTGTCCCGGCCTATAGCCAACCTACCAGCCTAGTAGGCTGAGTTCCTTTCCTCGACCCAAAGACCAGGCTACAGCTTCAGTTGGGTCTTCAGTGTACTAACCCACAAGCTAGCCTCGACTGGGCTTGTCCCAGCGCACCTCTTGTGGCCTAATACTAGTAGCCTTGGCTGCTGGGCTTACCCAATCCCCTCGGCCCGTGGCATGTAGCCACCTGTGGGTCTTTTTTTTGCAGCCAACTCAAACCCAAATCACTTTTTGGGCTATGTTTTTTGACCCAATGCTAATGTTTGGCATTATTTTGCTTCATGATGAACCCTATTTGATCTTGATCTATTGAATTAATTAAAAGTGACATGTAATCCATTAATCTGATAATGAATCCAAAATTATTGACCTGAAGATCACTTTTGGACATTAACGATTCATTAATTTATTTTTATACTTTGAACCGTTAAGATACTTTCGTAGTAACGAAGCTCTCACACTTGAGTTCCTGAAGAAACTAAAATCCACTACACTTAAATCAGCATATTGCATTATGTGTTTCTTACAAGAACCTCACCTTTATGAACTAATCGTTCATAAAAACTAAATTGAACCTATAGTTTCAAATTTAGTGCATTTGAAACTTGAAGTTTTCATTCAAAACTTACCACATGAAACCTATAGTTTTCATGCATAAATTAAACCAATACATGTCTATAGAACTTGAATGTTCTACGATATATGTCTATGGATCACCATATGACTAATCACATTTTTTTGTACCTTTCGTTTTTGGGACATGTCGAACTGAACAAGCTAGATTTCACTGCTCTAGAAGTATCTAGAAGAAACTACATGGAGTGGGTTCAAGACGTGAAGCTCCATCTTATTGCAAAGGGTATTAAAGCTACCATCGAGGCATCCATCAACGACAAACTTGTCGACGAAGCTCAGAAGGCTAATGCAATAATCTTCATTCGAAGACACATCCATGATGCAAACCAGATCGAGTACCTCGTTGAGGAGGACCCACGCACCCTCTTGTTTTATCTGGCTGATTGTTTCGATCACCAGAAAGACATCTACTTGCTTGAAGCAAGACACGACTTGCAGCATCTTCGCTTCCAAGAATTTAAGTCCATGAATGAATACAACTCTGAAGTTTCTAAAATCGGATCAATGCTGAAGTTTTGTAAAATGGAACTAACCGAATTAGATTTCCTGGAGAAGACTTATTCGACTTTCCATGCCACCAATATTGTCCTGCATCAAGAATATGCCCTGATCTTTGCATTACTTCACATTGAAAAGCAGAACCAACTTTTGATGACGAATCATCAAACTTGATCAACTGGCTCGAACGCCACGCCTTGAACACATGCGACCAATTCTAGTAGCCACAAATGATGAAATAATCGTCATGGCCATGGAAATGGGTGGCAAGCCCAACCATGGGCCCAAGGTCAACAGAGTGCCACACCTAAGGGAGGAAATATGACCCAGCAGTGTCCACTACTTGCCCTTAAGGCCCTAAACTTCAAAAACAAGGGAAAAGTTCTCATTCAGTTAGCTTCTGCTCTAATGGACATGTACTACCATTGTGGATCAAATGATTATTGGTCTCGCATATACCGAGCTGACCCCAAGGCTATTGCCAAGTACCATTTTCATCGTGAGTCTAACTTTGCACATGTGGAACATCCGGAAGATGCTACTACATCAATGGAGATATCGGATTTTGAGGAGGTGTCAGCTCCTATGGATGAATAAATTAGACATGGTTTTACGGTGTTTACCCTTAGTGGCCGAACCCACTAGGAGTGGCCGACCTCTCTCCCTTATTTTTCTAGGTTTATGGTTTAATTTTGAACAATTTTTCTAAGTATTTGGAATAAATTGTTTGGTTTTGGTTTGTTTTGAATTATAGATTGTTCTCCAATGGATATTATTTTCTCGAATTGCTTATTTGAATGAATGGAATTAATTTTATGCATGTGACAAATTCAATCAAATTATTTTTAGGTATGTCTAGTGGGAAAGTTAGTTGTTTGGCAAATAGTGCAACCACGCACACCATCTTACGTGAACGACACTATTTTACTAACTTAATACCCAAGAAAGCTCATTTGACAACTCTCTCAGGCCCATACAACCTAATTGAAGGATACTGAAAGGTCTGTATCATGTTGTCCAATCGTACAATCATAACCATTAAGGAAGCACTCTATTCTTGACGTTTCAGAAGAACGTTGTTGAGTTTTTGAAATATTCGAGATAATCAATATCATATTGAAACCACTGAAGATAATGGTTCTGAACTTCTTTGTATCACTTCGTACGAATATAGCCAGAAGCATATTCACGAGAAGTTGGAACAACTCCTGAGTGGGTTGTACATCACAACCATTCGCAGCATAGAAGCCCACCATGTGGTCAGCCATATGCCTAAGTTCCAGAACTCTTTGTTACTTTGGAATGACCGTTAGGGACATCCTGAACATGACATGATGTGTCGTATCCTCAAATCATCTCATGGGTATCAGTTACCTCCTTACATTGGAGTCCTGCCATGCAAAGCGTGTTTTTTAGGGAAGTTGAACACTCAACCCTCACATACAAAAATCATTCACAAACCCCCTAAGTTTCTTTAGATGATTCAAGGGGATATTTATGGACCTATCCAACTAACATGTGGACCGTTTAGATAATTTATGGTATTGGTTGATGTGTCAACAAGATGATCACATGTTTGCCTATTGTCCACACGTAACGCTGCATTTGCTAAACTTCTAGCACAAATTATTAAGCTAAAGGCTATCCACCCTGATTATCCAATTAAGTCGATTCGACTGGATAACACTGGGGCGTTTACGTCACAAACTTTTGACAATTATTGCATGTCAGTAGGGATTAATGCGAAACATCCTGTACCCCATGTTCACACTCAAAATAGCCTGGAAGAAGCTTTCATAAAGGGTCTTTAATTGATAACTTAGACTTTGGTTATGAGAACCAAACTACCAGTATCTGCCTGAGGCTATGCAATAGTGCACACAACTATGTTGGTCCGCCTAAGACCCACTGCTACCTAACCACATTCACCGTTAAAGTTGGTTACTGGATACAAGCCTGACATTTCACATTTATGGGTGTTTGGGTGCACCATTTATGTGTCAATAGCACCGCCACTGCGTACTAAAATGGGTCTATAGAGAAAAATAGGAATCTATGTTGGTTATGATTCACCATTAGTTGTTAGCTATTTAGAACCCTTGATAGGAGATCTCTTTACCACATGTTTTGCGGATTGTCACTTTGATGAGATAATCTTCCCGCCATAGGGGAGATAAGCATGCTAATGTTCCTGGAGAAAGCTGCGAATTGTTGTGGTATGCTCCCACTATGCCTCATTCAGATCTCCGCACTGCTAAGTCTGAAACTGAGGTGTGCCGAATTATAGATCTTTAGAGCATTGCTCAGAGCACGCCAAATACTTTTACCGAGCTAACAAAGGTGACAAAATCACGTATACCAGCTGCAAACGCACCTGCAAGGATAGATGTACTTCGCGTACATCAACAACTCGTCTGGGAAGGCCGAACCGTCCTCGAAATTAAGGACATCGCACCTTCCACGCTGCTGGTGCATTGGCAGCTAGGCAATTATTTGCTCCAACCCTGAAGCGTGGTAGGCCACTTGGTTCAAATAATTCACAACCCCGGAAGAGAACCCTAGTTTGAATTCAACCATCGCTTACTCATCCATTCCAACACATTAGGTTATTCTAGATTACGTCGATGTCTTAGACGAAACATGCCAGCATGTTGAGAATCGTGATATTTCGGTCCACTATGCAGTATTGGATGAGGTTTAGAATCGGAATGAGATAATCGTCGACGATGCATTTGCGTACTCAGCAGCTACTGACATTATGCTTAACAATGACATTGAACCATATTCCATTGATGAATGCCAATGTAGAACCGATTGGTCAAACTGGAAACAATCAATCCATATTGAACTTGATTCGCTCGCGAAACGCAAAGTGTTTGGACCTATTGTTCTTACACCACAATACGTAAAGCCTGTTGGCTACAAGTGGGTTTTTTTGAGGAAGCGTAATGAGAAGAATGAAATAGTACGATACAAAGCACGCCTCATAATGCAAGGATTCTCTTAGCACCCCGGGATTGATTACAAAGCACGCCTCGTAATGGATGTTATAACGTTTTGCTACCTAATTAGTTTGGTAGTTTTCGAAAAACTGAATATGCAACTTATGGACGTGGTAACCGTGTGTCTCTATGGGGATCTAGATACGGAAATATACATGAAAGTTCTAGAAGGACTTCCATTGACTGGTTCAAATAGTTCTAGACCACAGAACAGTCTCTCAATTAGGTTAAGGAGGTCACTCTATAGATTGAAACAATCCGGGCGGATGTGGTATAACCGTCTTGAGTGAATATTTGACAAGTCAAGGTTATGTGAACAACGAATTATGCCCATGCGTTTTCATAAAGAAGTCACATTCTGGATTTGCAATCGTTGCAATTTATGTCGATGACATGTACCTCATCGGAACTCTTACAGAGCTTGAGGAAATTACTGCGCACTTGAAATTGAAATTTGAGATGAAAGATCTTGGGAAAACTCGATACTGTCTCGGCCTAGAGATCGAGCATTGTTCAGATGGAATTCTAGTACATTAATCGAACTGGACCGAAAAGGTGTTGCGACGTTTTATTGAGGATAAAGCGAAGCCTTCAAGTACACCTATGGTCGTTTGTACTCTAGATGCTAAACAAGATCCCTTCTGTCTAAAGGAGGATGAGGAAGAGATTTTGGAACCCGAAGTTCCTTACCTAAGTGCAATTGGGGGGTTTAATTTACTTGGCTCAATACACTAAATCGAACATCTCATTCGCTGTTAATCTTTTGGCTAGATACAGCAATGCGCCTACACGCAAACACTGGAATAGTTTTAAAGACATTTTCTGCTACCTTAAGGGTACGACGGATTTGGGATTGTTCTATTCTCGCAAATCTTCGAGTGTTGCCGCCCCCTATGGTTCTTGGATTGATTCTCGCCTTGTTGGTTACGCAGATGCTGGATATTTGTCTGACCCACATAGGACTCGTTCTCAAATGGGTTATGTCATTACCATTAGAGACACTGCTATATCTTGGAGGTTTACCAAGAAAACGCTAGTTGCGCCTTCTTTAAACCATGCTGAAATTCTCGCCCTGCATGAAGTATTGCGTGAGTGCTTTTGGATAAGAGCATTCATGGAACATATTCAAAGCACTAGTGGTCTTACTTCAGCCGTTCACCTTCCTACGACGCTCTTTGAAGACAATGCAGCATGTATCGAGCAGTTAAAGAAGGGATATATTAAAGGAGACAACACTAAGCATATAGCGCTGAAGTTTTTTTATTCTCACACCAACAGCAGTAACAACATCAGAACATTGGAGTCAAGCAAATCCGTTCCCAGGACAACCTGGCCGATCTCTTCACCAAGTCATTGCCCAAGTCTACTTTTGAGAAGCTTGTCCAATGAATCGGTATGCGTAAATTATCTGAGTTGAATCGCTTATAGTTCTCTAATTTTGAAGTTATGTCTAACTCAGGGGGAGTATCTAGAAGCATACTTACTTGATCTTAATGTACTCTTTTTCCTACGGTTAGGAGCATTTTTCCCACTGGGTTTTTGCTACCTAACGAGGTTTTAATGAGGCACCCATCCTGGGATGATCATACTTCGTTAAGTTCAATACTTTCGTCCTATTTGATGTTTGTTTTAGACATTATGCATACTTCTCACTTTTTTCCTTAGTCTATGAGTTTTCTCCATGCCTTGGGTTTTACCATAGCGAGGTTTTGTGAGTTTTACTACCAATGCAAACTTTCTTAAATTTAAGACTTGTGTTCGCCCATTGTGTAGATGACTTCATCAACTATTCTACCTTCTTTGCTGAAGATCTATTGTGATGGTTTGTTGAGTATTTACACGCTCAAGGGGGAGTGTTGCAGTCATATTTAGAATAGGAATGTGATTGTGTAAATCCTAGTAGATCTAGGAATATCTCTTATATTCCTATTAGGAGTTGATTATTGATTAAGAGTTGTAATCCTAAAAGGTAAGGTTTTTGCCTATCATACTACTATAAATAAAGGCACAATGGGGTGATACAAACACACCTCACAATTAAATCACTCTCTCTTCCCTCTCAATACCGCCGCCCCCTCTCTCTCTAATCCCTTAGATTAGTTCGATCAAATAGGCCTACAATAGATTTTAAGTTTTTATTTTTATTTTTTATTTTTTAAGTTGGCTTTGCTATTTGTTAGGATAGACTATTTTATTTTTCTTTTATTTTGCACACCTTGAGGACAAAGAGTAATTTCAGTTGGGGTTGGAGGGTATTTTTAGGTTTTTAATTTTTGTATCAGTAAAATTTTCAACAATTTGAGTTAATATTCATAGATTATTTTAGTTAGAACAAATGGACAGAGTGAAAGTTAATCCCCCATTCGAGTCTTTTTTATTTATTTTTGCTTAGACACTAGTTCAAGTGTTATATTTTGAAAATTTGCACATTCACACCAACATGGTTTGTGGGAAGTCGGATTAGAACCTGTATACCTTTTTTTTTGTTTGATTAATTTTTTAATTTTTGTTTTATATAAATTAATTTTTAAATTGACACACCCCAACCAAGAATATCCACTAGGACTTCGAATCGAGCTGTGTTGGCCGACACTTGGAAGGTGACGAAGTCATAAAGTATAGTGATGTGGAAAATGTGAATAAATTTTAACCTAAAAGTTCCTAAAGACAAGAGTGCGCTGTGAGCGAGAATTGACCCATTTCAAGCATGATGTTAGAGCATAAGTAAAGTATAGTAGTGTGGGTAAGGATCATACCTTTAGAGGTAGCCACGTATACTAAGATTCGCCAAGAATCCTCGTCAATACGAACTTTCAGTAGCTAAAACCTGGAGGGGTGAAAAACAGAAGGGTGAGTGGGCAAAAACATAGCTTTAGAAAATACATTTCTCTTTTCTGAAAATAATAACCCTTCACTGTAAAACCCGTATAGTTTCTAAAAAATAATACTACGTATATAAAAATCTTGTTCAAAAGCAATGTAAAACAAAGTATATGCCATGTCAAGTATCTTACCAGTAAATATGTAAGCGAGGTTGGCTTAGAAAGGGATCATTGAGCTAGATCTTAATGATGTGGTGAAGTCAAACTATACCACCGTCACTTCTGGCTCTTTGAACTCAAAATCTTCACCTCAACCGCTGGGGGCATGCTCCAAAACCATCTCAGTCAAGTCAAGTGAAGTTGAAGGATGGACTTATGTCACTCCAAAGAAAATGCACAAGAAACATACGTCTCCTCCACAAGTTCACCAATCGGAAAAGGGGCAAAGCAGTTACAGTCAACCTTCAAAGCTACATGAAAGTGTTGAGGATGATGAAATTATGACACAAAGATCGTCCGTTGCCATCACAATGCGCGATTTCTTCCCCAAAGACTTCTTCAATCACTCGGTCAAGACTCCTTGCTATGAAGATTGCAAGGAATGCCTCTCTAAGATCGTTTGACAAATTCAAAAAGCTCCTCGTTTGCACGAGCCTAAAAGGTGACAACCAAACGCTCCTTGCCTGCATGAGTTGAAACTGCAAACGGCACCAAACGCTCATGGCCTGCAAGAGCATAAACTGTGTACGGCAAAATCATCACCAAAACCACAATTTAAAAAAAAAAAAAAAAAAAAAAAAAAAAAGGAAATAACACATCTTGGTGATATATATGTTTTATCTATATTTAGCACAATACACTGAATAAAATAAAGCATGTCCATTGATCTCCGAGAAATTACAAATGCGTACAAAACAACAAAAAAAAAAAAAAAAGAAGAAGAAAAAGATGGAGCTTTCACAAAGGTTGCTCACGTGAAGCCCCACTACTTAGCAAAACTCCAGGAGCGGGAGGCATCGAAGATAGATCATTCAAGGCCTCAATACTTGGTTGAACGCTAGATGACGAAGGCAAAAGGTGCCTCTGGAAGAAAGCCACAAGCCTTTGACGATCACTTTGAATTCGACCTTCAGATTCTTGCAGCTGATCAAGCTTCCTCTTCATGCTCGTCGAATAATTATTTGCAAGCACGTGCAAACCTCTATTCTCGTACTTAAGCTGTTTGATCTCTTGTTTAAGATTTTCCACCTCCGCCATCAATGATTCAACTTGACGGGATCGAGCAAGTAGGCGTTGGCCCATGTTGGACACGGAGCCCGCACACTGAACACTGAGAGCTAGGGATTCTTGAACGGCCAACTCATCGGACCGTCCTGAAAGCAGCCTACTATCTCTAGGAGTGAGGAGGTTCCTAGCTACTATTGTAGCTGTTGTTGCATCCTTCATCACGGAGTCTTCACCTGTAAGAGGGCCACTAGAAGATAAGAAAGAGAGGCGCCATACATTACCTTGACGCGGCGCACCCGTATCACTGCTGAGACTCAAATCTAAGCAAATGTTAGATGGGTTAGCCATTTTCAAAGGTGTTAAAAGAGAAGGGTTGGATGGAGTAAAATCTCAAAGGGCCGTTAAAACAAAATACACCGGAGACGATTTTCACGAATGGGCAACCTTCAAAGTGTGCATGTTGGAGGTGATCGATACCTCTATAAAAAGGAGAGGCGACACGACCACCGATTCAAAAAATTGAAGAGACACCACTCTTCAAATCTTAAAAGCCGGATTTTCCTACGTAAAGTTCGGCAACGCTCTTCAGACACAATCTCGGCTTTTCAGATAACACGTGCAACTTTGTCAAAGATCTCTGACAAAGTTGAAAACGCGTGGAGGTCATTACCCCAATTACCACACTTTTGCCGACAAGCGTGGGTGACAAAGCCGTATCCGCACTACTACTTGCCATTAAAATTTCTATATATGTCAACATTCATGGCAAGGCATACATCCAAAAACGCATGACTCTTCTTCTCGGCCGAGAATGTAGCTGCAACCAAACCTCTCAACATGCTCAGTTTTCTTCTTCCCTGAAAGACAAAGAGAGAGAGAGATCAGTCGGCACTTGGAATCAAGCTTCCCGTTTGGAGCCAACTTCCCGGAATCCCTTCCCTGATTGCTTATCCAGCCCTGCTCTCAAGTACTCATCTTCAACTATTGATGTACCCCCAAAGAAGATACCAGACGCCTGGAGTACAGATAAGGCAGGAGGAAACGGTAGATCGAAGCATGTGGAGACAAGCACAACAAATATATATGCTGATTCATTCGCTGCTTCTTCAAAAGAAAAAGTATCTCATATCATCAAGGGCGAAAGCAAAGGTATCTCATATCATGCTTTTTCCCTGTCTTTTCCTTTGCCCTTGTTCTCACCTGCCAAGACAAGGACAGAGAAAGCAATATGTCGGAACCTCTATTCTCGTACTTAAGCTGTTTGATCTCTTGTTTAAGATTTTCCACCTCCGCCGTCAATGATTCAACTTGACGGGTTCGAGCAAGTAGGCGTTGGCCCATGTTAGACACAAAGCCCGCACACTGAACATTGAGACCTAGGGACTCTTGAACGGCGAACTCATCGGACCGTCTTGAAAGCAGCCTATTATCTCTAAGAGTGAGGAGGTTCCTAGCTACTATCGTAGCTGTTGTTGCATCCGTCATCACGGAGTCTTCACCTGTAAGAGGGCCATTAGAAGATAAGAAAGACGGGCACCATATATTACCCTGACGCGGCGCACCCTTATCACTGCTGAGACTCAAATCTAAGCAAATGTTAGATGAGTTAGCCATTTTCAAAGATGTTAAAAAAGAAGTGTTGGATGGAGTAAAATCTCAAAAAAAAAACAAAATACACCGGAGACGATTTTCACGAATGGGCAATCTTCAAAGTGTGCATGTTGGATGTGATCGATACCTCTATAAAAGGAGAGACGACACAGCCACCGATTCAAAAAAAAAAAAAATTGAAGAGACACCACTCTTCAAATCTTAAAAGCCAGATTTTCCTGCGTAAAGTTCGTCAATGCTTTTTCAGACGCAACCTCAGCTTTTCAGATAACGCGTGCAACTTTGTCAAAGATCTCTGACAAAGTTGAAAACGCGTGGAGGTCATTATCCCAACTACCACACTTTTGCCGACAAGCGTGGGTGACAAAGCCGTACCCGCACTACTACTTGCCATTAAAATCCCTATATATGTCAACATTCATGGCAAGGAATACATCCAAAAATGCATGACTCTTCTTCTCGACCGAGAATGTAGCTGCAACCAAACCTCTCAATATGCTCAGTTTTCTTCTTTCTTTGAGAACACCTATTCAACCAAGTCTTCGAGAGCAAACGTATCTCATATCATTAGGGTCGAAAGCAAGAGTATCTCATAGCATGCCTTTTCCTCGTCCTTTCCTTTGTTCTTGTTCTTCCCTGCAAGACAAAGAGAGAGAGAGAGCGATCAGTCGACACTTGGAATCAAGCTTCCCGTTTAGAACCGACTGCCTGGAACCCCTTCCCTGATTGCTTATCCAGCACTGCTCTCAAGTACTCATCTTCAACTGTTGATGTACCCCCAAAGAAGATACCAGATGCCTGGAGTACAGATGAGGTAGAAGGAAACGGTAGATCGAAGTATGTGGAAACAAGTGCAACAAATATATGTGCTGATTCATCTGCTGCTTCTTCAAAAACAAAAGTATCTCATATCATCAAGGGCGAAAGCAAAGGTATCTCATATCATGCTTTTTCCCTGTCTTTTCCTTTGCCCTTACCCTTGTTTGCAAGATAAGGAGAAAGAAAACAATCAGTCGGAACCCGAAATCAAACGTCTGATCTGGAACTGATTGCCCAGAACCTTTGCCTGGTTGTTTACCTAGCGTTGCTCTCGAGTGCTCGTCTTCAACTGTCGGCGAGTCTCGAATTCCCTCAGCGCATACTTCAGGACAGGTGACGGAATGTCGACTCTTTACACTAAAGCTGCCAAGCATGGATGAATCGCTGAGAAGTGATGCTCTGAAAGACCATCTAAAGGCAAAGGGTTGCGCACCACCTCGGTTATGTAAAAATAAACAAGCAGAGAAGAATGCAGTACAAGAAGCTGGAACAAATTGTTGGAGCACGACGCCTTCCCCTGCAGAACCACATAATCCAGACAGAGGAGTTTTAGTCAAATCCAAGCTCGACATCATTATTCTAATCAAAGAGCTCGAGAAGCCTCAACAACCCTCCGTTGGCGCAGTCGCCAAAGAGCAAAGCCTCGCCGTGCGACGCCATTAAATCGCCAATACTTCTTCAAAAGCAAAAGTATCTCATATCATGCTTTCTCCATGTCCTTTCCTTGTCCTTGTTCTTACCTGCAGGGCAAGGAGAAAAAGAGCAATCAACCGGCACTTGGAATCAGTCTTCCGATCTAGAACCGACTGCTTGGAATCTATTCCCTGATTGCTTACCTAGTGTTGCTCTCGAGTAGTCGTCTTCAATGGTTGATACACTTCCAGAGAAGATACCACATTTGCCTGGAGAACAGCTAAGACGAGTGACAATGAAACATCAATCTTGTGGATCGTCAGCAAACGCAACAACTGCACATGCTGATTCATCCCCTAACCCTCTTCAATATGAATTGGAAAGATTGAACAAAGAAACAGGCCATCACCTCCACCTCATGCTTGCCTGCCATGTGTCTAAATCCTGAAACCGCTCATGGTCCTATTTTCATTCAAGATCTAGTCTCGATGGCCCTTGAAGAAATCACAAGTCCGATTCAAAATCAAGTGTTCACCACCCTTGAATCAAATTCAACTCCAGATAAAAGGAGTAAGTTCAGGCCTTCAGAGGAGACCAAAAAAATCCTCCAACCTAGTTCAAGATTAAGCATGTGGAAAATCAACAATTGGAGGAAATCAGAAAATCTTCCAGTCGAATTCAAGATCAAGCCTCGACGGCCCTTAGATTGACATCTACGTTAAGGGACTTCAAAACGCATCTTCTACACATGACAAACATATGTATACGACGTGCCTTGAAGTGGGGGCATTTGTAGACGTTGAAATTTCAGTGAAATAGATGTTAACCAATGTATTAAAATTACAACCTTCACTCATTTCACCTACAACTTCCACTTACTTCACCAACCTCACACATTTATTTCACCTACATCACACACTCATTTCACCTACAACTTCCACTTACTTCACCAACCTCACACACTTATTTCACCTACATCACACACTCATTTCACCTACAACTTCCATTTACTTCACCAACCTCACACACTTACTTCACCTACCAACTCCATTTACTTCACTTACAACATCCACTCACTTCACCAAAAAAATGGATGGTGGTGATTCACTCTCAAAGCCTATAAATAGGCTTCTCCATCAAGAGAAAAAGAAGAGGAATTTACATTACACCAAAACCTTGAAGCCTTGAAACTCTAAAGCTCTCAAGCAAATCCCGAACGATCAAGAAAGCACTATTCGTTCTTCGTTAAATCCTCCTCCAAGATCAAGCCCCAACGGCCCTTGAAGAACTTCCACCAACTCAAGATCAAGCCCCGACGGCCCTTGAAGAAAGTGTTCATTGTTCATCATTCGTTCATCCTAAGATCAAGCCCAAAAACCCCCTTGAAGAACTTCCACCAACTCAAGATCAAGTCCTGACGGCCCTTGAAGAAAGTGTTCATCGTTCATCATCCATTCATCCTAAGATCAAGCCCCAACGGCCCTTTGGATCAACAACCTCAACAAATTCACACATCCAATCGTTCTTCAAGATTAAGCCCAAAAGCCTTGAAGATCCGCTCATACATCAACCTTCAAGATCAAGCCCAAAAGCCCTTGAAGAAATCCACACAACCATTATTCAAGATCAAGCCCCAACGGCCCTTGAAGAAAGTGTTCATCGTTCATCATCCGTTCATCCTAAGATCAAGCCCCAACGACCCTTTGAATCAACAACCTCAACAAATCTACACATCCAATCGTTCTTCAAGATTAAACCCAAAAGCCTTTGAAGATCCACTCATCCGTCAACCTTCAAGATCAAGCCCAAAAACCCTTTGAAGAAATCCGCACAACCATTATTCAAGATCAAGCCCCAACGGCCCTTGAAGAAACTTCAAACCGTTCATCCAAGATCAAGCCTCGATGGCCCTTGGATCAATCACACATCTACAAATCAACACCTTACGGAGACCGAATCAGATGATCAAATTATAAAGAGATTGTAACCCCAAAATCATTAATTAATACAAAATATTATTTTGTACACCTGTTCTTGTTTCAGGAATTTTTCGTGTTTACAAATTTGGCACGCCCAGTGGGACCATCTCTACCTCTCATCTCTTTCTCCGTTCAAGAAAACCAAAGCACACCTTCAAAATCAATGGCATCAAGCAAGGGAGAAGCCGTTCTTGCAACCACCAAGGGAAGAAGCATGATCACTTCCGCCACAAATGGAGCATCCATTGGTGCCACAACCACTCCTCAACATGCCGCTGCAAAGTTGATACCGCTAAGCAAGCAAGAGCAGCATCAAAAGCGTGAGTCGGTCATCAACCTGACCTTGCTGGAGGCACCAAAGCATGTTATTGAGGCGCACAAGATGACACCCCAAAATGGCCAATGGGGTTCTTCATCAGCACTATGGTTATTTCCTTCATGAATCTCAACCAATTCGTGTCGATTTTAGCTAGTAATGGATGTTGGGGTGTGGTGCTGAAGTTTGGAGGTGGTGAACGGGTGAAAATCACTTGAAAATTTGATGGGTATCACCAGAAAACTTCACCAGTTCGAAACCGGGTTGTTGTGGGTGTACAGGTCGGATTGGTTGGGTGCTCTGCACCTTCATCCTTTCCCCTCATTTCCTTCTCTCTGGTTGGTCACTCCTTCTTTCTCTTCGTTTTGATTGAGTGTCTCGCCCCTCCTTTTCCTCTTTTATTTTTCATCTCCATCGCCCATCCTTTCTTCCTTTTAATATGGACCACACACGTGGCTTCCAGATTTTGCTTCAAAATTCTGGAGCTTTCTTGAAATTAATTAATTTACTAAAATGTCCCCAACTTTAAACATTAATAACTCCTTCATTATAACTCCAAATTGCGTTCCGTTTGCGCCCACGCGTTCGTAACAACAAGTAATACAAGGAGATGCCCAGAAAATGAGTCTTACATGACACGACATGGCAGTCAACAAAAGTCAACACTTTGCCTCGAAGGGCATTTTCATAAATTCACTTATTAAAATTATATAAACTGTAAAATTGGGAACGGGTCATTACAACCTACCCTCCCTTAAAAAAAAATTCGTCCCAGAAATTTAAAATACTTGCTAAATGTAAAATACTTGAAAATAGGGAGAAAATATGTATGTAAATACATACACAAGGAAGAAATCGAGTTAGAGTGGCTGCATAAAGAGAATGCCATTCGGTCGCGATCGGATTGCAATTAATCCTCTTTTATGCCTCGAAGCTCATACCTTCTTCATTCCTCGATAATGTAGTAGTATAATACCGTATAAACCGTAAGGTTAAAAACACCAATTATTGCATATTAACATAAGAAAAAAAAATATACATGTAATAAAATATCAAAAATAGAGTTATATATATATATATATATATATATATATATAAACGTACGATTCAAGTATTTGTGTTTAGTTTAAAACCAAGAGTGGAAATAATTCACCCAAAATTTGTAATAACAGAATTACCCATGTAAATAAAATAAAGTAGTAGAAAAATATATGCACGAGAAATCAAAACTCAAAATGAAAATGGACCTCGCCAAACATTCGTCGTGTCACAAACTTCGAGGATGAATCCGAACCATAGCTAACTAGTTAGTGTTGTTGTAGATGAGCTGTCTTGCCCACTTGCTTAGTGAATCCAACAATTAAGCCATCAATCTTACAATCTGTAATCTTTAATGCCGATAACTCATCGTCTTCTCAATAAGCTAGTGAGAAGTTCTCGAGGATGCCAAAATATGGTTTTGCTCCTCATGTGCGAATATGCCTGGATCGTCCGATTCATGCCTCAATCGCAATACCGTACTATCCTAGAGCGCACCAAACTAGTTATTAGAAGTGTTTCAGCGTCCATGTTTCCACAACAATAAGACCCTAGAGTGAAGCAGTGGAAATATACGTAAAGACGAACACTTATCGCAAAATATTTCCTTCGTGACTAATCGCTGAAGTTGCTCTTCAAATTGAAAAGATTTAACCTCTGAAATCCTGAATTAGAGAAACCATATCTCTGATGACATCCTTCCAATGGTTCCTGCTAGCATCGATATGAAACTGGCGCACGCATTTGCTGAGTTGACCTATCATGAATTCCTCACTCATTGAGCGAGAAATCATGTTGAGAAGGCTAAAAGAACACTCAAGAATTTGAGAGTCAAAGCAAGTTAAGTATATCTAGATTGATTGCCTACCATCACACTACAAAAACAACTTTTGGAATATTTAATCACCAACGGTAACGATCCATTCAACAGAGTATTTGACGGGTGATTGAAGAATTAATGATCACAACTAGATTTCAATATCCAAGCAATTCTTCGGAACAGTCTACTTATCTTTGAAATAATACAAACTGCAGTAGAGTAGACACGTACCCAAAGTTGACTAGAATGTCTTCCCAGCACAAAGGAATGAATATGAAGTCACGGTCAGAAAAGATACCGATCGAAATGCCAGAAAATCCGATAAATTCAAGAATGGGTAATTGTACCAAGTGGTCTAAAATATAGTCCCTCTGAACCAACGAAAAATGGGTTGACTTGTCAAATCGATCTATAAACATTGAAACATCATCGTAATCTCCACATGTACAAGATACCTCGTACCAGGAGCTTATGGTGATATTTCCCATTTGCATTTGGATACAAAAAGTGATTGTAACCATTCAATGATTTCTTGATGGGTTAGAGGTAACGTCATATCAATACTCATGAACTTCAACTGGAATAGGATAAGGAAGACTGAAAATGTTTAGGGGTAAAAACAACTCTTACTACGATGCTTAATGATTACATTTGCATAACTAGGATGATCCACGATAGTGGAATCATAAACGTCGATTTAGTTCTTCCAATGCTACTGTCAGAAACTTAGATCTTTCCAAAAGTAAGTGAAATTGGGAAGTTCTAAGGTTAATAAAGATTTTGGACATATTTCTCCATAGAGAAGTACCATTCGGTTTTTCAGATGGAAATGACAATTGTTGACTCTAGGTCATATATATGCTGGTTCATTTTGAACGGTTCTACCGTTGGGAAATGTAAGCAATACTCTACCATACTGCCTCTACACAGTTGAAATATCCAAGGAACACATCATCATGGATTTTCAAAATGATCAACGTCATTGAAAAGTGTAAACGGTGGTGAGGTGAGAACAACAGTTCGGTTGCTAGAAACTTTATTCATAATCAACACCCCAAGCTTAACTAACTTTCCTTGGCCGATAAGTGAAGAAAAACACTATAGCTGAAAATTGCTAACCAATTGTCGATAAACTCGACAAGACTAAAGATATCTCAAGTCTCACAACACTTTATGAGAATTTCGACCTTCTTCCTCTAAACTCTTTTTGGAAAGAAAGAGTATCGTCTGTGAAGATCACATCTCCCAAGATAAGTATCAATCAAAACTAATGTTTGAGAAATTTGGTCACACTACCGAAGCAGATGAGGAAGTTGTCGAAAAGACTACTACGAAGTTGTCAGGTTATGGAAGAAAACTCAAGTTACAAAGGGTGGGTTAGCTACATCATCAGCTCGAGGTAGGGGATAACGGTTTTTAATCGTCACCTAAGGAAGTTACTAAAATCTAGGTATGATCCTAAGGTTCGAAGTTCCCTAGATAAGGAGCTTGGTTGAATAAATTCCTAATCGGTAAGCTTTAGTAACTAAGTTCTTCCAAACAATAGGAGTTGCTCGAAAAGATGCAAGGGAACTACTGTAGTATGAGAAAGTGGATCGATGTTAATATCTCAGGTAAGACTTTGGGATATGACGCTTGAATGTAAGTCCTCAAAACGTACCATAATACTTCCTTTCACTACGCCACGTACTAATAGGTATTCATAGCTTCCTCGATATTCCATTCACTCTAACAATGAGACATTAACTCGTACTTCGTTGCTACTGTCTACCTGTGAAGGTGATCGAAAAGGTGGCTAGTCGGAGAGGTTATGTTTACCTAGATAGGTGATAAGGTAAAAACAATTAGGAGTTTACTATCCTAATACAATGTTTTCTCCTAACTTTCCGAGATTTAGTTTCTTCAGCTCCAGCAGTCACTTGTTAATTAGTCCATTAGTCGCGCGCTAATTAATGGATTATGACATTTTGATATTATTCGTTACCCTGAAACTGTGAACTGACATTCTGGTATAAAGGTATCACTCCCAGATACCAGCACCTGTGTCTTGTATCAGAAATCATACTGATTGAATACTGGTTGATAGTTCCTGGATATCAGAAAATATCATTAATTAGTAACACCACCATAGGCTGATTACATGCTAGAGCTCGCTCGGGTGGGTGGTTTTGGACGACTAATAAGGATCTGGTCATGTGAGAGGGTTCCATTATTTTAGAAGGAATACTCACTACTTTGAAGATTTTGTACTAATCATAGGTATAATAACTCGTACTTCGGTGCCTATACTCATCAAAATGACGAGTACATCACCAAAAGAAGTTTGGAAACTAGTATTGGTTAAGATGTCCCAAAGCCGGAAAGAGGAATTTATTAATAATCTACTTTAGAACAGCTTAAACGGAAGTCGATCTTTCTCCTGAAGATCCGAAATGATAATTAGTGCGTTTAAGAAGGCTAGTATTATAGGAAACCATAAGTGACTATCCCCCAGATGTTCTTACATCAAGTGCTACCCTTTAAGCACCACATTGTCACTCAAGACAATTCTGGAATCTTGATGAAGTAACTCCATTGGAATCCTAATAAATGGTATGCTAACGGTTATTGCCAAGGAATCAAAATCAGTTCTAGTTTCCTATCTCGAAAAGATTGATAATGATGGCGTGAAAATAATGATGGCATTGATTTACAGTTCCTTAGTGATCCACCGATATCGATACATTAGCCCTGCTTTAGGGCCATCAACTTGTCCTAAATCTACATCTTTCCTTGGTAGGGGAGTTCTTCACTTTAAGTCCAAAAACGTTTGCCAAAGTGATCTTCTAAAATGTCGACAAGTCGACAAAACTGCCCAAAACTTAGGAAAACCTAACATATTTTTCGTATTCAACGAGGTGGCAAAATTCGGAAATTAGGTTAAAAAATCAAGAATGCTTACATCACGCATGTGATGAACGCACTACTATCCAACTTATGCTCTGATACCAAACTGACACACCCTAACATGGAATGTCCACTAGGACTCCGAATCAAGCTGTGCTGGCCGACACCTGGAAGGTGATGAAGCCATAAAGTATAGTGATGTGGAAAATGTGAATAAATTTTAACCTAAAAGTTCCTAAAGACAAGAATGCACTGTGAGCAGGAATGGACCCATTTTACACGCGACGTTAGAGCATAAGTAAAGTACAGTAGTGTGGGTAAGGATCATACCCTCCAAGGTGGCCACCTATACTGAGATTCGCCAAGAATCCTTATCGATATGAACTTTTAACAGCTAAAACCTAGAGGGGCGAAAAACAGAAGGGTGAGTGGGCAAAAACAAAGCTTTAGAAAACACATTTTTCTTTTCTGAAAATAATAACCCCTCACTATAAAACCCGTATAGTTTCCAGATAATGGATGCAAAATCCGATAGAAAATGGATGCAGTGGCGGATATAGTAAGCGACAGAATTGCCAGCGTCAGGAAATGAATTTTCCGATACAAAATACTCTAAAACCAACAGAAATTGTGTCGGATATAACTAACAGAGAATATACTAATAATAAATAAATAAAAGCATTTTTGTCGGCTAAAATCGATAGAAAATACTAAAACCGATAGAACTTGTGTCGGATATAACCGACAGAGAATTTATTAATAAGAATAAATAAAAGCATTATTGTCAGATAAAACTGACAGAAAATATATTAATAATAAAAAAAATATAAACCACTTTCTGCATTTTCCATATCCTTCCATATTCACTGCATTCATTGCACTTTCTGCATTTTCAACCTGTTTGACAACATGTTTCAAATCCTTCCACATTCACTGCACTTTCTGCATTTTCCATATTCAACCTATTTTCAAATCCTTCCTCTCTAATGACAACATGTTTGGCAGGGAAAGAATTTGTATGGATTATTTATCTTAAACAACATCCATTATTGTTTGCTTCTTACAGTTATCTTAAATAAATGTGCATGAACTCATGTCTAGCACACGCATATACCTTGAGCAGCAATTTTCCTTCGCTTCCTCTTATACTTCGTGACCTCGCTGGCCGTATTTGAGGTGTCTCGAGCAGCATTAGCACCATAATGATGTGCTAACCGTTCTGAGCGACGACATCCACTCGTAACACCACCGCCAACAACATCCAACTCATTGAAAGAAACAACACAAAATTATTCAAGTTTTTCAATCAGCTCTCGCTCGGGTAACTACTAACTACTAACAAATTTTAGCAAGTTTAAATTCGTACCCACAGTTCCCACTATGAGAGACCGAAAGAGAGAGAGACAGAGAGACAGAGAGACAGCGAAAGTGTTATCTTCTTCTTGTCCGACCAATAAGAATTGGAGTCATCGGAGCGCTTCGCCATATTCGAGATAGCTAAAGCTAGAGTTTCTGAACTTTGGTTGCAAGTGTTGAACTGGAAGTAAATGAAAAGAGAAGAGAAGGAGAAGGAAATTAGGAGCGGAGAAAAGGGGGATAAGAAGGGAAAAGGCACTGGCGCAAGGAAGAGATGGAGGGGTTTTATTTTGGAAAATTTCATTATTGTCGATTAAAATCGACAAAAACATTTTTTTAAAATATAAAAGCCACATAAACATTTTCATTATTGTCGGTTAAAACCGACAGAAACAAAAAAAAAAAAAAAAAGGCGGCAAAAATCCCCCCAACATTCCCTCCCAATATTTTAAATTCCCTCCCAAAATTTTAATTTCCCCCCCAAAATTTTGTTACGATTTTAAAAAATAAAATAATAATTGTTTGGTTTTGTTTTTGGGAACTCACGAGCAACTTCCCAATGGGTCACCCATTATGGGATTGCTCTAGCCCCCTTCTCGCTTAACTTCGGAGTTTCAACGAAACCCGAAGCCAATGAGCTCCCAAAAGGCCTCGTGCTAGGTAGATATGGGAATATGCATATAAGGATCACTCCCCTGGGCGATGTAGGATCTTACAATCCACTCCCCTTAGGCGCGCGACGTCTTCGTCAGCACACCACAGCCAGGGTTAGGCTCTGATACCAAACTGTCACATCCCGGCCCGAGGGGGACCACTTCCCGGGCCCGCTCCACCACTGTAGCACGATATTGTCCACTTTGGGCTTACCATTCCCTCACGGTTTTGTTTTTGGGAACTCACGAGCAACTTCCCAGTGGGTCACCCATCATGGGATTGCTCTAGCCTCCTTCTCGTTTAACTTCGGAGTTCCAACGGAAACCGAAGCCAGTGAGCTCCCAAAAGGCCTCGTGTTAGGTAGGGATGGGAATATACATATATGGATCACTCCCCTGGGCGATGTGGAATGTCACAATCCACCCCTCTTAGGGGCCCGACGTCCTCGTCGGCACACCACGGCCAGGGTTAGGCTCTGATACCAAATTGTCACATCCCGGCCCAGGGCAGATCACTTCCCTGGACGATGTGGGATCTTACAGAGATCACATACATAAAAAATCACAAAAAACAAACATTCAGAGATTAGGTAACAGAACAAAAGTTTTTGACGGTTATAAATGAAAAATCACAATTTAACGGTTATTTTAACTCCAATTTTGATATTTTTTTACAGCTACACTCCTTAACCCTATAAGAATTCATTAAATGAATTCGATCTTCAATTTAAAATATTTACACTAGTGGATACCACAAGTCTTACTTTATACTTGATGGAAGTATAATATTAACTCTAAGTGTTTGTTTAATCTATTGTTTTGACGCGATATGCATTCTGCAAAACTTTTTTCAATGATCCAACCGTCAAACTTATTTGTACACACTCTGAGATTGCATACGTAAAAAATTGTACAAAACAAACATTCAGCGATTACGTAACGGAACAGAAGTTTTCAACGGTTATAAACAAAAAATCTCAATTTAACGGTTATTTTAGCTCCGATTTTAATTATTTTTTACAACTACACTCCTCGACCCTAGAAAAATGCAATGAATAAATTTGATCTTCAATTTAAAATATTTACACTAGTGGATACCACAAAATCTTATTTTATACTTAATGGAAGTATAATAACATTAACTCTTAAGTGTTTATTTAATCTACCGTTTTAACGGGATACACATTATATGAAACTTTTTTCAATGATCTAACCATCAAATTTGTTTGTACACACTCCAAGAACGCATACGTAAAAAATACAAAAAACAAACATTCAAAAATTAGGTAACAGAACAAAAGTTTTCGACGTTATAAATGAAAAATCACAATTTAACGGTTGTTTTATCTCCGATTTTGATGATTTTTTATAGCTATACTCCTTGACCCTATAAGAATGCATTGAACGAATTTGATCTTCAATTTAAAATATTTACACTGGTGGATACCACAAGTCTTACTTTATACTTGATGGAAGCATAATATTAACTTTAATTGTTTGTTTAATCTACCGTTTTGACGCGATATGCATTCTACAAAACTTTTTTCAACGATCAAACCGTCAAACTTATTTGTACACACTCCAAGATTGCATACATAAAAAAATTGTAAAAAATAAACATTCAGAGATTACGTAACGGAACAAAAGTTTTTGACGGTTATAAACGAAAAATCACAATTTAACAGTTATTTTAGCTCCGATTTTAATGATTTTTTTACAACTATACTCCTCGACCCTATAAGAATGCAATGAATAAATTTGATCTTCAATTTAAAATATTTACACCAGTGGATACCACAAAATCTTATTTTATACTTAATGGAAGTATAACATTAACTCTTAAGTGTTTATTTAATCTACTGTTTTGACGCGATACACATTCTACGAAACTTTTTTCAATGATCTAACCATCAAACTTGTTTGTACACACTCCAAGATCGAATACGTAAAAAATAAAAAACAACAAACATTCAGAGATTAGGCAACAGAACAAAAGTTTTCGACGATTATAAACGAAAAATCACAATTTAACGGTTATTTTAGCTCCGATTTTGATGATTTTTTACAGCTACACTCCTCGACCCTATAAGAATGCAATGAATAAATTCGATCTTCAATTTAAAATATTTATGCTAGTGGATAAATCTTATTTTATACTTAATGGAAGTATAACATTATCTCTTAAGTGTTTGTTAAATCTATCAATTTGATAGGATATGCATTCTACGAAACTAGTTTCGACGATCCAACCATTAGATATGATTGTATATACTCCGAGATAGCATGTGTAAAAAATTGCAAAAAAAAAAAAAAACATTCAGAGATTATTTTGGCGGCCGTCCAAAATTTTGCTTTGTTCGTGTCGGTTATATCCAATAGGGCCATAAGTGAAAAAAATTTGTTCATGTGTGTTTATGTGCCAGACAATGTCCTTTGTGATGCGTTGAAAAAAATTGTTTGAATTTCTTTGTATCTTGTTGCTTGCCTGTGAGGGAGCATAATCCTTATTACAAAAATGATAGAGTTTCAGATTGCAGTCTGTTATTATTCTCTCAAAAAATTTATGGCTCGTGGGAATTGGGTTTATTAGACTTTAGGGTCAAGAGTGAAAAAAAAAAAAAAAATTTAAAATATGTTTTTATTTATTTATTTTTAAAGTTGCATGTTTTAGGTGTATGTTATTGCTTGAACATCACAAGGAGAATATGCATTAAGAAAACTTAATTAACCCTTAAAGTTCCATGTTTTAACACATAAGTAATTTGTAAAACTGCATAGAATTGTTAATGGTGATGGCTAAACCCTAGTGCTTTTCACATTTGATTTCTCTCCGAAACTTTATTTTATTTTATCTCTCATTGCCGATTTTTGTTAGTCAAATTTAATTATTTTATTTTTTGTTCTTTTACTTTAATTCACAATTTCAAATATTTTCCAAAATTTATGTTGTATACTTAACAAAGAATTGGTTTCAAACACAAATTATTCATATTGATCCTATAGAGAACGACCTTACTTGAACTGTTTATACTATAATAACCTTGTTATCTTGCAAGTATTTTTATGTGTTTTAATTCCTACTTTTGCAAGTGGTGAAAATCCTACCACTCTTAACATCAGGATGTTTGAATATGAATTAGTTTGCCAGAATCAGCTGGCCAGCCAGTCCAATCCAGTTTGCTAGTCTAGTGTAATCTGTTCCTGTCCAGTCTAGTCTAGTTCGCTATAATTGCTCTTTTGCTTGAAAGCTCGATTGAATTGTCTAGCCTTATCGGCCTAATAGAGCTTGCATCCGCATCTACTTGTTGGCAACTCATGTCATGTACCGTCATGAATTTGACACGGTGATGAGTCGATATTTTACTATATATTGTACCTTATTCTTAGTATTAATTTATTTGTTATTTTGGTAAAAGTTTGGTACTTTGATTTATATTCTTAATGTAGAACATTCGACTTCCTCTGGAGCAAAAAGTGATCAAACGGATGAATTTTGGAGTGATTCCAATTGGAGGATATTCGTGTGCCTTTCAAGATGATTATGTTAAAATTCCAGATTTTTCTACCAAGCCGTTTGACCATGGTGATGAAATTAAGGCCCAGCGCGCAGCTTTCACAGATTGATATGTTTGGACATTTGGGTATTTTGGAGGTCAAGATGGCATATTTTGAGGAAGATTTATTCTGAGGATTTGTAGGGGACATCTTCAGCTTTCAAAAGAAACCTTCTGGGACCAAATCAGAGTTGATTTGGTCAGTCAAAAGTGTGATTGTCTGAGAAGTCCGAATTTAGTTCAAATAGGAAACCTTTTATTTTCTGTTTTATTATTTTATTATGTTTCCTAGTTTTATTCTAAGACCTTTTAGGGTTTTATTTTGTAGTAGTATAAATAAGATATTTAGCCATTAGGGTTAAAAAAGGAGAGGGGAGGAGGAGACGCTCAAACCTTTGACAATTCAAGTTTATTTTCTAGGTGTTTTCTATCCTTATTCTTAATAATATTTTGTTTTATGATTGTTTGTAGCTAATTTCTTTTGCTAGGGCGAGGCTTTAAGCCTTAGCAAGAATATGTAGTTTCTTTTCAATTTACTGATGATATTATGCATGCATGTTTCAAATTATTAATCACTGTTTTAAACTATCTAATTGTCTTGATGATTGGCCACCATTAGGATCTTTAGAAAAGTAATTTGATGCAATTTTGGTCGGAAGGTTCCATGAAATTGGCGCTGGCTTGTGGTGATTAATAATTGTAATTTCACTTAGGATGAACACCACGTCTTAAGGGTTGCATGGTTTTTCAAAAGGTTTTCATAAAGCATAATGAGTCTTTCATGTTCAAATTTGATCTGAACGTCCGGACAGGTTGCATGTTAGATATACGTTCTATGTTGGAGGTTCCAAGTAGAATATATATTAGGAAAACCTAACCTTGAAAATATGCATGGGTAATTCATAAGTAATTAGAAGAACTATGTAGGATTGTTAAGGTGACGGCTGAACCCTAGGGCTTTTACAAATTGATTTTCTTGAAATTGGTTTCTAGTTAATTTATTTAATTGTTTTTAATTTAAATTCGTTTTTATTATTTTAAATTCCTAAATCATCCTTTTCACAACTTTGTTCTAAATAATTAGCTAAGAATTAGTATAAATACGGGTTATTCATTCAATGCTTGTGGAAAACGACCTTGCTTGAGCTGCTATATATACTACGACAACCTTGTACTCTTGCAAGTATTTTTAAGTGTTTTTATCCCTACTTTTACAGGTGGTAAAAATCCTATCACATTGGATGTTGGAATATTAGTTATTATTTGATTGTCTAGGTTTAGGTCACACCTATCTGACTAGGATTTTTTTAGCTTCTGCATTCTATAAATATAGCTTGTAGTTTAGTATAAGAATTATGCTAGTCAAGATGTAGGGCTTAGTTTGCACCCGTCTTTGCATTCTTTTATTGTTTTCTTGTTAATAATATTCATAATTTATAAATTGTTGATCTTACGTTTGATGCTCTGATTTTTAACTGCATGCACATTCTCTACTGTGTACCTTGGTAGAGTAAATAGAGAAAAAGAGGAGGAGAAGTTTTAGGATTTATATATAATGTACCAGCAGACCAAATTATGTATGTAAGCTACATAAGGCCTTTTATGGCCTAAAGCAGGCCTCTCGTTCCTAGTTTCAGAGGTTTAGTTCTTTTATTATCAATTTTGGTTTCCTTCAAAGCCGGGCTGATAATTCTGTGTTCGTTGTTATGGGTAGTGATCCCTCTGCTTTTCTTTCTAATTAAAAAATTAGGTGTTGAATTTGATTTAAAAGACTTGGGCAAGCTGCTATTTTCTTCGGATAAAAGTCTTTTTTATGAGGCCGGATATTCATCTCACCCAAACAAAGTACACATTGAACATTCTCAAGAAGCGAGACACGCTTAATTATAAACCTTGCTCAACTCTTGTTGCTCCTAAATTGTTTTGATACGTACATGTGGTACTGAGTTGGCCGGCCCATGTTTCTATCGCTATTGTGGTGGAGGTCTTCAATATCTCAACATGACATGCCCCGACCTCTCCTTTGCCGTTCATAACGTTGCTCAAATCATGGGTCGTCCTACTTCTTTGCATTTGGATGCAGTTAAATATATTTTGTGTTACTTAAAAGGTACTTATGGCATGGTTTGCCAATATGACGTTGTGATGCTTCTTCTTCTCTTTCAGTTTACCCTAACGCAGATTGGGCAGCTTGTTCGGACACCCGTCATTTTGTCACAGGTTTTTGTATCTTCCTGGGTTCTAACTTGATCACATGGTGTTATAAGAAACAACGAACAGCGTCTTGGTTAAGTACTGAAGCAAAGTATCGTGCCCTTGTTTATGGATGTGCAGATTCTATTTGGATATTTGGTCTTTTAAGTGAGGTTTGGGTTCCTTTTCCTCGTCCAATTTTTCTCTAATGTGATAACTGGCAGCGACACACACACACACACACACACATACATATCTCGCACTTAACATATTGCTCTTGATCATCACTTTGTGCGAGAACATATTGTTGCTCACACGCATTAGAGAAAAATTGCAGTAGTCAGACGTGTTCACCAAAAGTCTTTCACAATCGCACTTCTTGCTATTGACTTTCAAAATCGTCACCTCACATGTGCCTCGTTTGCCGGGGTAGTGCTATAGATACTGTTGTTTGAATTGTACTATTGTGAAAGATTCGTATTAGTGTTGGACTATCAGAAACTTCACATGATGCACTTTTTTGGAAGAGATTTTGTAACAACAGTTGTGGTAGTTTTCACGTATTCTTCATCTTTTAATTGATCGAGTTTGATGAATCAAGTATGGTTCACATGGAATCAAAGTGGAGCATGTCTACTAAGATACAAGCAAAAAGAATGTATGTCATCTATTCTCATGACAAAGTGGGCAAATTAATTAACTAACCAAAATGTTTCATTATAGTTGGTAATTTATATTGCATAATAAAGGTTGCAAGAGGAAACCAAATTTCATTAAAGTAGTTACAAGAGCAGTAATATATTACTATATTTATATAATAAATAGTATTATATAGGTAATCGATCATATTAGAAGCTGTTGACAACTAAGTTTCGACAGCTCTTATTTCAAGGAATTGTCTAGGTCATATTGACTCAATTTTGACAGATAATTGGTGGAGGTGGTCACGAATTGTTCAAACATGGTGGTGGTGGTGGTGGTGGAGGAAGATTGTTTCGACCTGGGGATGGTGGTGGGGCATGATTTTTTTGACTTATTAAATGTGGTGGTGGATGGATGTTCTGAGGTAGTGGAACTTGTGGGGGATTGTTTCAACCACGTGATCGTGGTGGAGGACTGTTTTGACCAGGTAAACGTGGTGGCGGTGGATTATTCTTAGGTGGTGGTGGATTGTTCCGACTTGGTGCTGGAGGTGGATTGTTCCGATTTGGTGGTGGTGGTGGATTGTTTGGATGGGGTGGCGGTGGATTGTTCTGACTTGGTGATGTTGGTGGCGGTGGATTGTTCCGACTTGGTGATGGTGGTGGCGGTGGATTATTATGAGGTGGTGGTGCTCGTTGGGGATTGTTTCAACCTGGCGAAGGTGCTAGGGTTGGGTTGCTCAAAATTGGTGATGGTGTTGGTGGTAGATTGTTCAAAGGTGGTGGCGCTTGTGGAAGATTATTTCGTCCTGGTGATGGGGCTAATGATGGATTGTTCTGAGGTGGTACTGCTCGCGGAGGATTGTTCTGTCCTGGTGGTGGCATTGGCGTTGGTGTTGGTGTTGATGTTGGTGTTGGTGTTGGCGTTGGCATTAACATTGGTGCTAGTGTTAGAGTTGGTGTTGGCGTTGGTGTCGGTGTCGGTGTTGGTGTTGGTGTTGGTGTTGGTGTTGGTGTTGGTGTTGGCATTGGCGCTGGTGTTCGAGTTGGTGTTGGTGGTGAATTCTTTCTAGGAGGTGTTGGTGTTGGTGTTGGTGTTAGTGTCGGTGTCGGTGGTGGCATTGACGTTGGTGTTGGCATTGGAGTTGGAGCTGGTGTTAGAGTTGGTGTTGGTATTGGTGGCGGATTCTTTCTAGGTGGTGTTGGTGTTGGCGGTTGATTTTTTTGAGGTGGTGGTGGTGGCGGCTGATTCTTCGGAAGTGGAGATGGGGGTGGATTTTTTTGAGGTGGCAGTGGTGGTGGATTCTTCTGAGGTGGGGGTGCTGGCAGATTCTTCGAAGGTGGTGGTGGTGGTCGTCTCACTACAATAGGAGGAAGAAATGGCGGCAGCCATGGCTTGGGAGGTGGGGGTGGTGGCAGATTCTTTGGAGGTGGCAGTGGCGGTGGCGGTCGTCTCACCACAATAGGAGGAAGAAATGGCGGCTTGTAAAATGGTGGTATAAACGTTGATGGCTTGTAAATTTCGTGTCTTATGGGAGTGACTTGTAGCTTGTCATCCTCATGGTATTGGGCATTGGATGAAGTTGTGATAAGAATAACCACTACAAGAAATAGCACAAAAAACTTTAAGTAAGTCATCTCTGCTCTTCTTGTCTTGTGTTACAAAATGAGAAGGGGCATCATTTTATGGGGGCAGGAATGATGGGTTTTGTGTTAATAATTTTGATCAATAGGCAATTGGTAATTCATAGGCTCCAAATGGGGTAGTATCTGCCCAACTGCTTTAATAACATTGCTTTTATGGTAGGGGAGGCTCAAAATTTTTGGCATGCTTTATAAATTGTATTGCTTATTCCTAAATTGTTCAACCAAAAAAAAATAATATATATATATATATATTTGTTTAAAAATTTAGTAAATAAGGGCTGAGTCTAGCAATCTTGCATTCATTTTAGTGGTAGCCTCATGAATTTTATTCCAGTAATTTTTTGTCCGTTACTAGTTACCATTTCGAGTTTCAAATCCCCAAGCTCAAGCAGTGTAGCTAGCAATCTTGTTCAAGTGTTTATAAAAACACTAGAAAAGATAGAAAAAAATGAATGAGTTTTTAATTGTCTATTATGTAATACCAAGGTTATCCAACTTATATTGACATTTGATACTCCATCATTCCATTCTTAAGCGGATCCGACTTGCAAAAACGGCATTCCATCATGATCCATATCGCGTCTGAGTGAAGCATAAGCTTTGTTTGTTTGGAAAGTCTATGAATATTAATTAAAAATTAAAAATTAAAAACTTCTGTTATAATTCGAGCAGCATTTTGTTTGAATCGGATTTCAAACATTTGGCTTTTGTATTTAAATCCAATCAATTTTCTTTTCTTCTTAAATGTTTGGCCTTAAACTGTCATTTTCCTCTTAAACGGTCGTCCCTTTCTGTTCAACCTCTGTCTTTATGTAACTGGCAAGAGTTTGGCCACTTAGTAATTGTGGTATAGCCATTGACGCTTGGACATTTAAACTCTAAGCTTAGCATATATGGATGGGGTTAAGCATCCTATTCTTCTTCCCCATGCTAAATAAGTTGGCAGGGGATATGTAAAGACTAAGAAGCGTTTGGTGTTGAGGATTGGATTGAAATGCATAAAATATTTCAAGGTGTGTTAAAAGAAATATTGAAAACATTGTGGGCAACTTGGAACTGATGTGAAATATTCTAATACTCAAATTAAAACCCTATGATTGTAGTATATGAAAGTAGGGATCGTTTTAGGCCGGGGATTAAAAGGGATGCTGATCAACACAATTAAGACTCAACAACACTAAACTAGACTCTATAGACTCTAAACTAACTTAAAACACTCAAAACATCAACAAACACTCAAAAAGACTCAATTTTAGACCTAACAAATGTTTTGGACGAAAATAAACCTTAACTTGACTCAAAAGACTCAAAGAAAACAGATTTTGACTCAAATAACAAGACTAACTGAAAGGAGGATTATTTTTGACGAATTTAAAACTTAAAACAAAAACTTTGTAGAAAATACTTTGGAAAAACGAATTTAAGTGAAATAAATGGGTGAAGGGCTAGTTAGAGGGTCCTTCTCCACACATGATATATGCATATGAACCAATTTCCAATTATTATTCCTTTAGACTATGAATGACAACGCCCCAAGTTAGTTGCATCGCACAACTAACCATCAGATTTTCCTTATTTCATTGAATTAGATGGAATACGCATCTAAACCAAATTATCTTTCTCAAGTTCCCTATATGAAACGCATGATAGAGATACATGTCAAAAGTCATCAAGTTCTATGAAAGTCATAAGCATTGACAAGGCATTCATCACTATGAAACGCATGAGACTCATACCAAGGATTTACTTAACACGATTGTGACTAGCAACCTCCACTACTTGTGAATATAAGTGAATAACTCTTACGTGAAACCCCCTTATACTCTAGCATCAAATTCATGCATGCAAATTAGGTGTCGACCCCCAACCCACATACATAAACAAGTTTTAATAACTTAGATAAGCAAATCACATTCAAGCCTTAAGAAACAATAACTGGACGTAATCAATTCATATAAAACATATAATCATGGCTTCGAATTCACCTCTAACTAAAAAGAAGTTAGTTCCACATGTTCGCAAAACAAAGATAATTAAACTTAAACATTAAAAACAAAGATAGAATACACCTAGAAACACTCCAGGTGGCTCCTCCTTCCTTCCTTGCTGCCAACAATGGGAATTTGTGTGAATTTAGGCTCTTGAGGTGTGGTGGATGGTGTGGTGTGAATTTGTGGTAGAGGGTGGTGGTTTTTGAGTGTTGTGGCATCAAGTATTTATAGGGTGAAGGGGAGGCACGAATTTGGGCTGAAAAGGAGAGGAATTAGGACTCCAAATCATCAAAGAACAAGGACACTTTCAATCAGATTCCAAGGAGGACAAGGAATGGTCCTTGTGGCAGATTCTAGAACTTCTAGAAAGGTTACATGTGGCATAAACTTAATGCACGAAAATAGGGCTTCTAGAACTTGATATTTAGGTGATTTAATGTGAAAATGAGTCCTCTTTGAAGTTGGAATTAAGGTAGGAAAAGATTAGGATAGGATAAGATAAGATAAGGTTGGATAAGGTGTGGATAAGATAAGGAAATTTGGATAAGGTTCCTTATTTCTTGCTCTTTCCTTATCTTCTTTGCATTAGGACTTCATCCACCAGATTTGTAGCCTTTCCTAGCCCTTCTTGACTTCAATTTCGTCCATCCTCTATGCTCCATAGTTAAGCTATCCAATCCATGCCCAAAAATGCTCCATTTAGCTCCAAAATGCCCTTTCTTGCTCCTTTTGCCATTAGGACCTAAAAACATACGAAAATAGCTTAAAAGACTAAAATAAATAGTAATTAACTCGCTAAATGCAAGGAAACAACATAACTAAGTAGCATAAATATGCTTCTATCAGGAAGTAGGAATCAATAAGAAAACTTAGGGTTGGTTTGGGATTATGGTACTTTATAAAAAAAATAAAATAAAATAAACATATTAAAAAATTTGGAATATCAAATGTGTTTGGTAAACAAAAAAAAAAATAATAAAAAAAATAAAAAAAAAACTGATGTCAATAATAGTAGAAAAGCAGAAGTAGAGTCTACCATGCTTATAAAAAAAAACTGTTTTTTTTTTTTTAAAGCACAGTGATATAAGTACCAATTTAATGAAATTTTCAAATGGCAAGTATGCCCCCAAAATTTTACAAAATCACAATCTTTACCTTTACATTATTCTTTTTGACAATCATTATATAACATTAAATATCATATCTTTTTCTAGTCATTTAGTATATTTACAACAATTTTATATAAAAATTTACCAAACACTTAGATTTTTATTTTTATTTTTTTTTTGTTAAAAGCACTTATACCAAAAAAAAAAAAAATAGGTTTTCCAAACTCTTAACAATTTTATTTTACAGCTGTTTATTCTCACAGCACAATAGATGCATTTTTTTTTTTTTTTAAAGATAGCAATACCAACTAGCTATTATTCTCTACAATCATTCCTAAAATGGTAGGATGGAAGGAAAAATTCCATTCATGTTTAGTCTCCTTTAATCCGATCCACTACATGAAACGAGACCTTTATTCAAGATTGTAATAAATAAAATAGTTTCCGAAAAGCTATACAAATATAACCACTTGGATATATATATATATATATATATATATATATATATATATATATATATATATATATATATATATATATATATATATATAGAGCACTTTAATTCAAATATTTTATACTAAATTTGTGATGCCACTTAATATTACGATTTAGAGGTATTTTTTTTTACTTGTAAGTGAGACATCTTTATATATATATATATATATATATATATATATTTTTAACAAACAATATTATCTACATTAAGGAGGTGAGGTAGTGCGCTAAGCCTCACAATGGGCTAGCAATAATGTAGTTCAAATTCGCATTTGGCGAGAATCGAACATAAGCCTCTTGAGTACCAAAATGTATTATAATGATTGTACCAAAATGTATTATAATGAACATAAATGTTTATAATGAAATGTTTGTACCAAATATCAGTACCGAAATGCAATATATTGTAATGTACCTAAATGTAATAACGAAATGTATGTACCAAAATGTATTACAAAGAATTAATGTACCTAAATGTATCTATGGACATACCAATATAAATTACTGAACTAATATACCTAAATGGAGGACACAAATTGTGTCAGGACACATTATATAAAAAAAAAAAATTAGTTTACCTAAATGTTTACAACAAAATATATTATGATGAATGGAATTAGAATTAAATGTAATTAATACATTACAATTATGAAGAAAATGAGAAATAAAACATAAAAATATAATTAATAAATGTGGTGGTTAAATACATCAAGGGACAAAAATTAGATTTTTAATCTTACACAAAGTTGTAGTCTAAAAGTCATATTTTCCAAGGATTAAAATGAAGTTTTCTATTTACTTATTCTGTCACCCCTTTGGGTGGCCTCGCTAAGGTAGAGTAGTTGGTGGTTTATTCTATTATTTTTTCTTCTTCTACACGAAATCCTTTCTTCTTCTATCTTGTGGGTGTATCAAGGTTACCTAGTTCTTCATTCTTCACTCTGAATGTTTGTGCACACCAGGTGCTGGAGTCTTTTCCTTAGAGAGATTTCTCTACAATTTTCCGAAATGGTAACTGTGAATCAACTTCAAATCTTGCAATCATCGATCACTGGATTGATTTCATCCATTTCGACTTCTGTTACTGTGAAACTAGATGAGAACAATTATCTACAATGGCATTTTCAGATGCAGTTGATGCTTCAACTCCATGGAATTCTGCAGTTCGTTGACGAATCAAATATGTGTCATACTTAGCTTTCTTCTACTTATTTAGGATATTTAGTGGTAACATGGCTAGGTTCCATTTGAAATGGTTCGGTTTTTTGCCAAAATTGAAATTGAACCGAAATTTCAGTTCGGTTCATTTTTTTTTTTCGATTGTTTTCGGTTCAGCATGGTTCGGTTTTTTTTTTTTGTTTTTTTTTTTCTTCAATAGAAAAAATATTCCTAAGAAAACATCATTACATCTTCCATAGGATTATAAATAAATTCTCAATCCTTCCAAATTTCCAATAGAATCAAGGACAATGACAATTTGCTTGCTAACGCTTAGGCGGCCAAGGGGGCAACATAGCATCATTTTTTGAACTTCCACTTGTCGTTTCTACATACAAATAATAAAAGAAATGAATTAAAATGTTATTTAAAATAATCAAACTTTAACCACCGAAAGAATTATCATCAGACAGGGCATATTTCTGATTCCCATTCCACATCACCCACATACATATTTTACTTCTATCAGCATATGCACAATGAAATTCGTGTCACCTTGCTACCATTCCACATCACCCACATACATATCCTACTCTTTCATAACATGGTTGTATTGTCTACTTGCTACCATTCATTTTTTTTTTCAAAAGCTTTCTGCATCTGTAGTCTTCTTCACTACATGCAAATTTTCAGTCAATCTTATTCTTAGGGTGTGTTTGTTTCCCCTCCTTAGGAGGGGCTGGCTTGGATTGCCTTAATTGGGATTATTATCCTACATTTGATAAGGTCTTGGACTACAATAAATGGGACAAGCCTCAACTATAAGGCCCTCCCCGCTTCACTAAACCCTGTTATCTAGTCCCATACTTTCGCTTAGAATTAAGCGGGACTAAAAGAAAATTAAGGCCAAGATCCAGACCCCAGCTTTTGCTTGCTAAACAACGACATCCAATCATTAGGCTTCCTTCTTCTTCTGCGGCGTCGTCACCGTGGCCAGCAGTCGGCAGTGCTTGTTCTTCTTTTTCCCAAAAAAATCCCAGATGGGCAGCTTTAGGGATGAACAGAAAATTTCCAGAAAACCCCTTGGCTTTGCTTTCTTCTTCTACCCATCTCTAAAAAAAACATTTTCTCTATTTCAAATAATGCTCAAAGCTTATTTCTTTCTCGATCGACACTTTAACCAACTCGCTGGAAAAAGAAAATCAAGAATTTTGAAAAATCAATGGAGTCAGTCAGATAATTGATAGAGATGATGAATGATTGGTTGTATAGGTTATAGAGTTCAAAGGAAAGATGGGAAGGACCTGGGTTTTGCAGGAAAAAGAGAAAGAAAAAGAGATGGGACGGAGCTAAATAGGAAGAAGAGGAAAGAAATTTCCAGATGGGGGCAGAGTTTTTTAGAAAAAATAAAAAGAAAAAAAGATGTTGAATTAATAATAAAATATTATTAGAAATGTATTAAATAATATAATATTATAGTCTGTTAATTATCCTGCTTTTTAGTCGGACACTGCACCAAACGCTTCATTAAGTCAGTCCAACTTAGTCTAGCCTAAGTCAGTCCAACTTAGTCCCTGAAGCTAGTTCAGTCCGAGATAGTCCGGTGCAACAAACGCACCCTTAATGTATTGCAGTACTAGGAAGATGAAATTAGAAAGGGAGAACTGGAGAAGGATATCGATAGAATGATGAAAGAAAACAGAGCTCAACTGGATGCTGAAAGGGCTCGCAAGCTTGCCAACGGAATTATTGTTCTGAGAGAACTAGTAACATTCACTATCAGTAGTAGTAGAAGACTAGTAAGCATATGAAATATGCAGAGTGAAATCATGCAGCAAAACTTTAATGGTAAATCACCCCAGCTATCAAGCACATTATTAAATTTAAGTCATGCTTAGTGCCTACAATTACGACATACTTTACAATAGAAATAGTTTCAAAAGCAACACTAGTATAAAGCATTTTGTCTTCAGTCCGTGACAACGAACTTGGACCATTTGGTATTCCCCAATGTGGTAGCAATATCGGATCCTCTGGTTTATAATGTTTGCTATTCATGATAAAATGAATTTAAACCTTACCTAAACTAGAAAGTAGAAACTCAGATCCTCTGGTTTCTTCCAACTGTAAGTCTGTAAGACAAAATTGTGTGTTTATTTAGGTAGCATTTACAGGAAAAAATAGGAGTTCCATCCAACTGTAAGACAAAATTGTATGTTTATTTATATAATTCCATCTCAGTGTTAAAACTTTTACAATCAGTAAGTGAATGATATATCCATATGTTGCAGAAAGAAACCCAGAAAATGCAACGTATGAATCCCTCTAATCTTTATTGACAGAAAATGCAAATTAATAATTAAAAATTTGTAAAGGCCACAATATGAATCCTTCTCTAATTTTTGTCCAATCAGAACCAATTTGAACAGATGAATAGAACAGAAAATTAAACACAGAGAAGTGAGAGTGTGAGACTAACCTTTTGATGTCGAGACTCGAAACGGTAGAAGAAGCTGATGGCGAGGTGTGACAGATTGAAAGTGAAAAGGGTCTCGGGTCACCACTGGGAATGAGAGATAGAGAGTTTGAGAGAGTGGTTGAACTTTGAAGACTGAAAGAGAGAGGAGGCTTGCGATTGTGAAGTCGAATTGGGAAATGGGAGAGACGAGAGTCATAAGAGGAATGCGGGGGGACCTTAGGGTTAGGGTTACAATTGGGGTAAAACACTAAAATGTTGCCATTTAGAATAAAAATTATTAATTAATAAAAAAATTACAATTTGGTTCTGTTTGGTTCGGTTCGGTTCAACAAATTTGGTTAGGTTTTTTTCGGCCCTCGGTTCGATTTTCGGTTCGTTTTTTTTTTTTGTTTTCGGTTTTTCCAACCCATCCCTAGTAACATCTAGTACTTCATCTTCAAGAATTGAAATTGATGAGTACAAAGTCTTGAAAATGCATAATCATGCCTTGATGTTGTTACTTACCACAAGACTTCCTTCATCCGCTATTTCCTGTGTGATTGGTAGCAAGAGTTCTTAAAAGATTTGGGTTCATCTTCAAAACCAGTTTTTCTTACCAAGTACAAAAACCAATATAATCAAATTACATACTGATCTTTACAACATTAAGAAATGATCAAATTCATCAATATCTTTGAAGAATTAAAAAAGCAAGGGGATGGACTTTCTATTCTTGGTGTCACATTTGCTGATGAAGACTTTGTGATCATTACGTTGAATGGACTTCCTCCAAAATACAACACATTTAAATGTTTAATCAAAGGGTGTGAGAGTATCGTTTCACTCAAGGAATTTCGTGCATAATTGCTCACTGAGGAAGCCATTGTGGATTGTGCTTTTGTGAAACCCCTTATGTCTGCTGTGGTAACTAAATTTGGTGAATGTAAGACAAACTGTTCTTTCTTTCCTCTCTTTAGCTCTTAATTTCATGCTGGTTTCAATGGTTGTTATCATGCTCAATCCAATTTTAGTTCATGCCAATCAAGCTATGGTAATAATGTTGATAGTTAATTATAATGGAATTCTTAGCTCACCTCCATCTCCATATCCTAGTTCTTTGCCACTTGAGTTTACATAAGGATCATCTTGTTGCCCATTGTTCTGCTCAAATACCAACTCATCTATTACCCAAGATCCAAACTTGCAGGATCAGCTTCGAGTTTTTAGTTCAACGAAGTCAATTGAGAAGGACTTTATTATGGTCAATTCTTTTTCCCATTACCTTGACTCTATTATGGTCAGTTCTTTGACTCTATTATGGTACAATAATTTTTTGGTTAGTTTTGATGAATATATCCATGTATATATGTGTATATATGTATATATACACAATATATTGGAGAATATAATTTCTCTACTATTTTTTTAATCCCATAAATTTGGATTTTATTTAAAATCTCATTAATTAAATAACTACAAATTTTATTTTTAATTTAAAGAATATAATAACCTACTTAGAAATACATTATTACATTAATATCAAGGACCTTAATAAAAAATTGAAAACCACAAAGGTTTTAGTCAATGAACATTGGTAGTTAGGGACCACATCCAAAGTCTCCTTTAAGTTTAAGTTTGTGAGAACAAATTTAAGGAGGATTAAGTTTACTAACACGTGTTAATACGATTAGAGGCCACATGGATGTCACATGCAAAATGAGTGCAAAAGACTTGAACTCATACTGACATACAGTTAATTTGTCTTTTGGGTTTCCAAAAGAGCAACTCAACCAAAAAAGGTACCTAATTTGTATGATTTTTGCAGATACTACTTTAACGTAGTGGTGGAAAGCAATCATGCTAATGCCCTGTGCGGATTTGATCCACGTCGATTATCCTCCCCTCTAACAACTTACTATTTGACCTACTAACGCTATCACTTACTTTAAAAAAAAAAATTTATTTTATTCCCACCAATTATTGTGAAAAGATTATTTTACTAGCACCAAGTGTAAATCTACAGTAGAATAATTCTTCGAGTTTTGGCCAAGACAAGGTTGTTATTTGCAATATCGACAAGTTATTATAGTGTAAACATAAAAATTAGAAATAAAAACAAAAGTAAAAAAGCAATAGTTTATTGGTGTTACTGTTGAGAATGAATCTCACACGTGAAAATTGATAGACATTGCATGTGCTTATAAGTAACTAGGCAACTCCTGATATTGTCAATTGGTTTTATGGTGGAACCTCAACTTTGTTCATGGTATCAGAGCAAGGTTGTCCCATGTGTGAAGTCCAACAATTACATGTTCCCCATATCATGCGATTGGTGTTGTCCAATTGTTAGAATTAAAAATTAACCACACATGAGGCGTGTTGAGAGTGAATCCCATATCGGAAAGAGGAGGGACCTTGCATGTACTTATAAGTAATTGGGCTACTTCCCACATTGCCAATTGGTTTCATGGTTGAACCTCAAGTTTTTTTTTTTTTTTTAAATACACACACACACACACACACACACACACACACACACATTGACACATACATTCATACATACATACATACATATATTTATTAAGGAAGGCTTTAGAGTTTGAAACTATTATAATAATTTACAAAAAAAGAAGTTTTGAACCTAGAACCTATATGTAAAAACCCAACACTCTATTAGCTAAAATATTTTACACATGCAAAATTTTATTTTTCACTGATAGTCCATCACAAAAAGCCAAATTTCTGAACAATAATTAGCTACTGATGAGTAGATTTTATATTATATATTTAACCTTATTCTTAGTATATTTTGGTTATTATTTTGGAAGAATTTTGATACTTTGAGTTGTATTTTCAATATAGGACTTTCAACTTCCTCTGGAGTAAGGCGTGATCAAATGGATGAGTTTTGGAGTAATTCTAGTTGGAGGATGTTCATAAGTCACTTAGCTTGATTGTGTCAAAGTTTGGAATTTTTTACCAATCGGTGATTTTCTGATGATAGAATAAAGCTGGAAAAGTGACGTTTTAGGCTTGAATTGCGTTTTTGGAGCCCAACCAAGATGACCGTGGCCTTCTGGAGATGTGTTCAGAACGTTCTAATCTTTAAAATGAGCTATTATGGGCCGGATTTGGAGGATATTTGAGGCTAAAATGTGGCTGGACAATTCCTTTGCAAATTCTCCTAGCTCAATTAGGACTTTATTTTCTAAGATATTTTTATTATTATTTAGTTTCCTAGTTGAGAAAAAAAATACTATGTTTTAGGGGCTTTGCCGGTCTTAGTTTTTTAAAAAAGGTTTTTTTGATGCGACTTTGAAGACAAAAATTTGCTAGCGTTCTTGAAGGATTTCAGATTTTTACTTTAAGGTGTTGTCATTCCTATTCATTCTAATAATATTTTCCATGAATTTAATTATGAATATGCGTAGCTAATTCATTTGCTAGGGCGAAGCCTTGAGCTTTAGCATGAATATGTAATTTTTATTTAATTGCTTATGGTTGATTGCCTGCATGCTTTGAATTATTGATCACAATTTTAAACTATCTAATTGTCTTAATGCTTGATCACCATTAGGATCTTTAGAAAAGTGATTGGATGCAATTTTCGGAAGGTTCCCTGAATTTGATGCTGGCTTCTTGTGGTTAATAATTGTAATTTCACTTAAAATGAACATCTCGTCTTAAGGGTTGCATGGTCTTTCAAAGGGTTGCATGGTCTTTCAAAGGGTTTTCATAAAACATAATGAGTCTCTCATGTTCATATTTGATCCGAACGTCCGGACGGATTGCATGTTTGATATACGTTCTATATTGAAGGTTCCAAAAGTAGAGTATATATTACGAAAACCTAACCTTCAAAGTGGCATGTGTAGATCATAAGTAATTGGTAAAAATTCATAGGATTGCTAAGTGATTGGGGAACCCTAGTGCTTTTATAAATTGGTATTTAAAACTCTTTTCTTTTATCGTATTAAATTTGGGTGAATTTGCTATTTGTTTTTAATTAAAATTCGTTTTTCATATTACCCAAATTCAAAAACTCCTTTATCAATTTTTAATTTTAAGTAGTTAATTAGGATTTTTTTTTTACATAAACTATTAAAATAGTCGTTGTGGAGAACGACCTTACATGAGCATCTATACTACAACATCCTTGTACTCTTGCAAGTATTTTGTGTGATTTTAGCTACACCGAATGAGGAATGAAATAAATTGAAAAGAGTGCATGGTTCATATTTAAATATTTATAATCAGAGCACAGATGACACTAGATGCTTTACATGAGAAGAGCATGCAACTCCATATCTTTGAACTAATCCTTAACTGCTAGCTAGCCGAGCGCTAAATACCATGATGGTACCAAGTAGTACAAATAGCGGCATGCATGCAACTATGTACGTATGTAATAGTTGTAACAAATGATCACTCTTATTCTACATAATAATATATGGAACCGAGCCAGCAAGCTAGTCATCCATGCATGCATGCATCATTAGTTGGGAAATGGAGGCTTGTGTGGTGGTTTTTGAGGTGGCTTGACAGGGCGAGTTGGGGGCTTCTTTCCAGTACCAGTTGGGGGTTTTAGTTTCCGAGGTGGCTTGTGATATGAGTCTCTTCCCTCCTCCACCACATTCTCTTCAAGATGACGATCATGATGAGGTGGCTCATCTCCCTTACCCTTCGGTGGCTTATCTCCCTTACCCTTTGGAGGCTGCTCAACTGGCTTTGGTTTTGGGTTGTGTTCAGGGAATGGCTTGTGATCTCCATCGTCATTATGTTCAAGTGGGGTTGGTGGCTTGCCTTTTGGAGGTGGCTTTGGCTTCTTTCCCTTAGGAGGCAATTTCCCATCCAATGACTCTGCCTCTAATAAACGACGTCCGGTGTTTTGTTCATTGTGAGGCAGCTTGTGCTCCGGTGGTGGCTTCTTACCCTTGGGAGGTTCATCATGACCTGGGGTTCCTTTGTTCTTCGGTGGTGGCTTTTCTCCTTTTTGGGATTCCTGATCACCTGGGTGTCCTGGTTTGTGCTCGGGCGGTGGCTTCTCTCCTTTCTTCGGTGGCTCGTCACCTGGGTGTCCAATACCTGGGGTATGTCCTGGTGGTCCTCTCTTCGGTGGCTCATCACCTGGCTGTCCTGGTTTGTGCTCTGGTGGCGGTTTCTCAAACCCTGGATCCTCAGTGTGCTCTTGGGGTGCCTTTTTGTGCCCTTGTGGTGGCTTTTGTCCCTTTGGAGGCTGATTGTGCTCTTGTGGTGGCTTTTGTCCCTCGGGAATTTTGCCTTCCACCTCTAGCAAGTGGTGTTCATTGTGTGGTGGCTTGTGCTTGGGTGGAGGCTTCTCTCCTTTGCCCTTGAGGGGCTCGTTATGTTGGGTTGGGGGCTTCTTCTCTGGGAATGGGAAAGGCTCTTCCTTGTTAAGTGGGGTTGGAGTCTTGTGATTTGATGGGTTGCGGGAAGGAGGCTTGTGAATTGGGGGTTTCAGGGCAAAAGAAGGAGTTGAAGTGGTGAAAACCACCACTCCGACAAGAAAAACTAGCAAGTAATTGGGAGACATCTTTAGACTCTTATGTTCTAGGATGGTTCGAAACTAGTAGAAGTGAGTGGTTTTTTATAGTGATGGGGCAGCACTGTGGTCATGACACATGTCACCATGCACTTGGATTTTTTTAAATGAAATGTGTGTACTCGTTGAATTTTGTATGGTTTGGTTTTTATTTTGTTTGTACAATTTTATATATGAGGAGGGGTCCATTTAGGGTCCTATTTGAGTTGAAATGTTTGACAACTTTTACGTTCAAACCAGGTAGGGGACTTGTAGGAAAGCTAAATTACACGACTTAGTGTTCACAACTCACATGCAGTCAGTGACCTGGTACTCTAGCATTACTGATCGATATTATATTAGAGATAATGTTTTAACTTTAGAAAGAACAAGACAATAAGAAAATATAGCAAGTTGCTTTTGCACGTTTTTCTTTTAAACAAGATGGAGAGATTTTTCGGTGCATCTTCATATGAGATGGTACATCACGTGTTGTTATATAAATGATGAGATATGTGTGTTAAAAAGTTAATAACTTAAGAAATAAAATTTTCCACCACTTACATAAAAATACGTGGTGTACCGTTCGTGTTCTCGTCACAACTAAAAATTTCTCCACAAGATGGAGAAAACAATGTTACTTTCTTTTCGAAATAAGTTCGAACTAAATGGCCGTCTATATTCCTGCATATAGCCGACTGTATATGCACAAGTATTTTTCAAGTTTTCTTTTCCATAACTAGAAATATTGACTCAAATATTTTACGTTAATGCTATAAAAATATTGAGCTAATGATTTAGTAAAACAAACAATCCTTTGTAAAGTTATTCACATACAAATTATATATTAGTACATCGAATTGCAGTATATATCTCGAATATAAAAGAGATTCACTTCAGCAAATTTAGAGACTTATACCATGTTAACAGACTATAGCGTAGACCAAATTGTTGTAAGAAATGGAACTCACTTGTGCATCAAATAAATATGGTACACAAGACATTACTCTTTCTTTTTGTTCTATTCCAACGATATATATAATTTTACTTAATCTAAACGACAGAGAGGTGAAATCGAGTGTGAAACACAAAACATATTCTTCCTTTTTCAAGTTGAAGCTCAATTGATTGGATGATAATTAGTGCCGCCTTCAATGGTTTAAAGACATGGTTTATCAAGCTGTGACAAGATTGAGTGTGGCTTTAGGTTCTTTTTCACGTAGTGATTCATGATGCTGTCTTATTATATGCTATCCAACATTTAGCGGCTCCCATAATCACTTCAAGGAAATAAATTATGGAAACTAAATTCACTTTTGGAAAAAGCTAGCATGATGAAATTAATTGGATAAATCCATCAGTCCACAGATTTTGCTTGTTTCTACGAAGATCTTGTGTATCCGGTGGAAAGATGGACAATATTTTACCGACTATATATTTTATTTGTTTTAACTTTTTTTTTTTGTTAATTACTACTAATCCCTATATCAGCGAGCCCGCAATGGTCTTTCTCCTTTTCCCACTTAGGATGACGACCTGTATTTAATGTTGATATAAACGACACTAAATCGCAAGTTGTTTTGGTGCATAGTTTATGTGGCTAGAAAGCAGCTATCTAGTTAAGCAGAGGCTAGCAAGATTTCACGTAAACGACATTAATCACTTTCAAGAACCGATGTCAAGATTATAAGAGTTGAGCGTATCTGTGGTACTTAAGTGTTTTACAAGTTTTGTCAAGAGCATTGAAATCTTTTCTTTTCTGTTATGTGAATTGTGAATGACTGAAGAGAGAAACTCTTAGTACCCATTTGAATGGAGGAATTCCAAATCTATGGATTTTTTGATAAAATTATAAGATTAAATTGGTTGTTTCAACTATTACAATCATTATATGCGACTAAGTAAAGGAAGAAAACAAGTGAGTTTCAAATAATTCCTTGCATATTGTTATTTCAAATTCATTCAAAACGTACTACTTTGTGTGTAGTTGTAATCTTATTTGTCAATTCCAAAACGTTTCTCTTAACTTCTTCCATGCAAACAGAGAGCATTTAATTTGATACTTCTCTTCCATTCTTAAAAGGTTTCCGCAACTCGAAGCCTCTGGGCCAGTCAAAAAATGCAGAGAACTTAAAAGTCAAACGGTACATATATCTTCCTTGATATAGTTGCAACATGAACGAATTTTCCTTTTGTTTGTTTTCGGGTTTATTTGGGTGCGTTTGCATGTGCATGCATATATATGTTGTCCGTGTAGTGAAATTGTGTGAAAGCATGAAAGCAGTTGTATGAGTCATGTGGCTGCTTTTGCTACAGGATCTGAAGAAAATTCTCAGTCACCTCGCCATGTAAGGTTACTAATTTATTTATGCTATAACATTTATGTACTTATTCAAAATTATATTCTCTAGGTCCCTAATATTCATCAATTATGTTATGCATGTAGATGGTTTAGTAACACATTGGGATAGTGTCACACTAGGGTTTCGTAGCACATTGGGATAATGTCACACTCTGGTTTAGTAGCACATTAGGATAGTGTCACACTAGGGTTTAGTAGCACAATGTTATTCATGTAGATGGTTTAGTAGCACAATGGGATAGTGTCACACCACAAAGTTCATGATGAAGAGATTTTTTTATTTGACGTCGCTTCACCTAGAGGTCACAAATCAACTCATTAGGTTATTAATGGATACTTATTAAGACTCATTTAGTTTAATTTCACCTTACATTATCGTCACCACTGCCAATCTCACCTCTATATTATAATGATATCAAATTAAATAGCTCTTAATGGGTACTCGTTAACAATCTAATGGATTGATTAGCCGCCTCTAACTTCACCAAGTAGCTAGAGTTATCATTACTTACAACTATAACACATACATACTTATTTATTAAGGAAAACTAATGAAAAGGGGCTTAAAAACTTTGAGTTTTAATCAAAAGGATAAAAAGGTATTGTACGTGTATAGTACCATGAGTGACTTTTTAGAGTGAAAATGTCATTTTCGTTAAAAGTAAACAATACCGAAAGTATTTCATTAAAACTCCATATTTATTATATTAATCTTAAGTTCCAAATTAATCATTTATCATGTTATTTATACAGCCTACAAAATTACATGAATTAGTAACATAGTAACTGTACAAAGTTTCTGAAGATTCTCTTCGGCAATTTTGTACCTCAGCCATTCAACTTGTGGGACATCCTGTTGACTCTTGGTATAACTACCCTAGTCAGTGAGACACAGTAAGCCAGATTTTTATGCATTTCACAACATAAAGCGTAACATAGTATCAAGGCATGCATGTGGACACAATTAAGTATTCCGTTATATTTTGCAGGTGGTTAGTGAAACGAAGTAAGCCAGATTTTTATGCATTTCACAACATAAAGCGTAACACAGTATCAAGGCATGCATGTGGACACAATTAAGTATTCCGTTATATTTTGCAGGTGGTTAGTGAAACGAAGTAAGCCAGATTTTTATGCATTTCACAACATAAAGCGTAACACAGTATCAAGGCATGCATGTGGACACAATTAAATATTCCGTTATATTTTGCAGGTGGTTCTGTACTGGTCCTTGCATACATGTTCACGAGCAGTATAAGAAGTCGATATTATGATGAGATCCCTGGTTGATCTCTGCGGCTCTGCCGACATGTTTTTCGCAGCTTAGGGTATTGACAAAGATAAAATATAGTTGTTTTTCTTTATTTTTATACAAGCACTAGTGTGGTGAAATTGAACTCAACACATTCGATACATACGAAATATTTTTAACCAATTTAGCTACAAAATTTTTATAATATTATTATATATTGTCAAAATTTTAGAAAGGCGAGCCTAATAGTTCAACACTAATATTGTTCCCAAGTTAACCATTTGTAGCTTAAGAGTTGTGAGATTTTTTCCTAAAGACCTTGGCATATTTAGGATAAAACTATTTGTATATAACTTGTAATATTTTGTCAAACCTCCAATATGGGATTTCTGCACTACCTCATGTGGAACCATATCTTTAGTCGGCCACACGTGAAGAGAAATAGAAAGTATGCATTGGTGGTAAAACTCACAAAATCTCGCTATGGTAAAACTCAAGGCATGGGGAAAACCCATAGACTAAGGAGAAAAGTGAGAAGTATGCATAATGTCCAAAACATACGTCAAAAAGGACGAAAGTAGTGAACTCAAGAGAGTATGATCATCCCAGGATGCATGGGTGCCTCGTCAAAACCTCGTTAGGTAGCAAAAACCCAGTGGGAAAAATGCACCTAATCGTAGGAAAAAGAGTATATTAAGATCAAGTGAGTATGTTTTAGGATACTCCCCTTGAGTTAGACATAACTTCAAAATAAGAGAATTGCAAGTGATTCAACTCAGATAATTTACGCATACTGATTCTTTGGACGAGCTTCTGAAAAATAAACTTAAGCAATGACTTGGTGAAGAGATCGGCCAGGTTGTCCTGGCAACGAATTTGTTTGACTTCAATGTTCTGATGTTGTTGTTACTAGTGAGAGTAAAAAAACTTCGGCACTATATGCTTGGTTTTGTCTCCCTTGATGTATCCATTCCTTAACTGCTCGATACATGTTGCATTGTCTTCAAAGATCATCGTATGAAGGTCAATGATGAAAGTAAGACCACTAGTGCTTCGAATATGTTCCATAATTGCTTTCAGCCAAAAACACTCACGCGATGCTTCATGTAGGGCGAGAATCTCAGTATGGTTCTAAGAAGTCACAACTAGCGTTTGCTTGGTAGACCTCCAAAATATAGCGGTGTCTCCAACGATAAAGACATAGCCCGTTTGAGAATGTGCCCAATGTGGGTTAGACATTTATCCAACATCTGTGTAACCAACAAGGCGAGAATCAATCTGAAAACCATAGGGGGAGGTAACACTCGAAGATTCATGAGTATAGAACAAGCCCAAATCCATCGTACCCTTGAGGTAGTGGAAAATGTCTTTAACACCATTCCAGTGCCTGCGTGTGGGCGCATTGCTGTATCTAAGCAAAAGATTAACAGCGAAAGAGATGTCGGGTCTAGTGCATTAAGCCAAGTACAATAAAGCCCCAATTGCACATAGGTACGGAACTTCGGGTTCCAAAATCTCTTCCTCATCCTCCTTTGGATGGAAGGGATCTCGTTTAGCATTTAGAGTCCGGACGACCATAGGTGTACTCGAAGGCTTCGCTTTGTCCTCATTAAAATGTCGCAACAATGTTTGGGTGTAGTTCGATTAATGTACTAGGATTCCATCCGAACAATGCTCGATCTCCAGGCCAAGGCAATATCGAGTTTTCCCAAGATTTTTCATCTCGAATTCCAATTTCAAGTGTGTAGCAATTTCCTCAAGCTCTGTGGGAGTTCCAAAGAGGTTCATGTCGTTGACATAAACTGCAACAATTGTAAATCCGGAATGTGGCTTCTTTATGAACACGCATGGGCATAATTCGTTATTCACATAACCTTGACTTGTCAATTATTCACTCTGACGGCTATACCACATCCGTCCGAATTGTTTCAATCCGTAGAGTGACCTCATCAACCTAATTGAGAGAGAGTGTTTAGTGGTCTAGAACTATTTGAACCAGTCAATGAAAGTCCTTATGAAACTTTAATGTATATTTTCGTATCTAGATCCCCATTAAGATATGCGGTTACCAAGTCCATCAGCTACATATTCAATTTTTTGGAAACTACTAAACTGATAAGGTAGCGGAACGTTATAACATCCATCACGGGGGAATACGTCTTCTCCTAATCAATCCCAAGGCGCTGAGAGAAGCCTTATGCTATGAGGCGTGCTTTGTTTCGCATTATTTCATTATTCTCATTACGCTTCCTCACGAAAACCCATTTGTAGCCAACGGGCTTCATGCGTGGTGGTGTAGGAACGATAAGCCCAAACACTTTACGTTTCGAGAGTGAATCGAGTTCGATCTAGATTGCTTATTTATAGTTTGACCAATCTGTTCTACGTTGGCAATCATCAACGGAACGTGGTTCAATGTTATCACTAAGCATGAAGTCAGTAGCTACTATGTACGCAAATGCATCGTCGACGATTATCTCATTCTGATTCCAAACCTCATCCAATATTACATAGTCGACCAAAAATCTCACGATTCTCGAGAGGCTAGGTTGTCTCATCTAAGATATCGTCGTAATCTACAATAACCTCATGCGTTGGAACAGATGAGTGAGCGATGGTCGAATTCAAACTAGGGTCACTAGTTGGTGTTATTTTCCTCTTCCAAGGTTGTGAATCCTTTGAACTAAGGGGTCTGGCCACACTTTAGGGTCGGAGCAGATGATTGGCTAGCCACCAATGTACGAGGAAGCGTGGAAGGTGTGGCCTCCCCACCTTCGGGGACGATATGGCCTTCCCAGGCAAGTTGTTGACGTACGCGGAGTACATCTATCTTTACAAGTGGGTTTGCAGTGAGTATTTGTGATCTTGTCACCTTAGCTTGATCATTACAAATATCTGGCATGCTTTGAAGATTTATAATTCGTCACACATTAGTTTCAGACTGGGCAGTACGGGGATCTAATATAGTGGAAGCATACCATGACAATTCGTGGTGTTCTCTAGGAACGTTAGCATGCTTATCGCCCCCTAACGATGGGAAGATTGTCTCATCAAAGTAATAATCCGTAAAACGTGAGGTGAAGAGATCTCCTGTCAAGAGTTCTAAATAGCAAACAATTGATGGTGAATCATAATCGACATAGATTCTCATTTTTCTCTGAGGATCTATTTTGGTATGTAGTAGCGGTGCTATTAGCACATAAATGGTGCACCCAAACACCCGTAAATGCAAGATGTCAAGCTCGTATCCAATAACCAACTGTAACGATGAATGAGGTTGGGTAGCAGTGGGCCTCAGACGAACCAACATAGCTGCATGCAATATTGCATAGCCCCAGGTAGATACCGGCAGTTTGGTTCTTATAACCAAAGTCCAAGCTATCAATTGAAGGTGCTTTATGAAAGCTTCTGCCAAGCCGTTTTGAGTGTGAACATGGGGTACATGATGTTCCACATCAATTCCTACTGACATGCAATAATCGTCAAAAGTCTGTGAAGTAAACTCTTTAGCATTATGCAGTCAAATCGACTTAATCGGATAATCAGGGTGGTCAGCCCTTAGCTTAATAATTTGTGCTAGGAGTTTAGCAAATGCAACGTTGCGTGTGGACAACAGGCAAACATGTGACCATTGTGTCGATGCATCAACCAACACCATAAAGTATCTAAGTGGTCCGCATGTTGGTTGGATAGGTCCATAAATATCCCCTTGAATCCTTTGAAGAAATTTGGGGGGGGGGGGGGGGTCTTGAATGATTTTTCATAATCGAGAGTTGAGTATTCAACTTCCCCAGAGAACACGCTTTGCATGGCGGGAATCCAACATAGAAAGGTAACCGATGCCCATATGATGATTTGAGGATATGGCACATCATGTCACGTCCGAGATGTTCCAAACGGTTATGCCAAAGCAATAAAGTACTCTAGAAGTCAGGCATAGGGCTAGCCACATGATGGGCTTTTATGCCTCGAATGGTTGTGATGTATAACCCACTCAGGAAGCGTTCCAACTTCTCGTGAATACACTTCTGGCCATATTCGTACAAAGTAATACAAAGAAATTCAGAACCATATTCGTATGAATATCTCTAAAACTCAACAACGTTCTTTCGGAACGTGGAGAATAGAGTGCATCTTTAATGGTTAAGACTGTACCATTGAACAACATGATACGTGCCTTTCCGCATCCTTCAATCAGGTTGGATGAGCCTAAAAGAGTTGTCAGATGTGCTTTCTTGGGTATTAAGTTAGTAAAATAGTGTCGCTCACGCAAGATGGTATGCATGGTAGCACTATCAGCCAGACAATTAACTTACCCATTAGACATACCTAGAAATAAATTGATTTAATTGGTCACATGCATAAATATAATTTCATTCATTCAATTAAGCAATTCGAGAAATAATAACCATCAAATAACAATCCATAATTGAAAACAAACCAAAACCAAACAAATTATTCTAAAAACTTAGAAAAATTGTTCAAAATTAAACCATAAACCTAAAAAAATAGGGGAGAGGGGCCAGGCACTCCTAGTGGGTTTGGCCACTAGGGGTAAACACCTTAAAAACATAACTAATTTATTCTTCCATAGGCGTTAACACCTCATGAAAATCCGATATCTCTATTGATGTAGTAGCATCTTTCAAATGTTCCACATGTGCAAAGTTAGCCTCACAACAGGAATGATACTTGACAATAGCCTCAGGGTTAGCTCGGCATACGCTTGACCAATGATCATTTGATCCACAACGATAACACATATCCATTTCAGTAGAAGCCGATTGAGCGGAGCTTTTCCCTTCTTCTTGAAGTTCGGGGCCTTAGGGGCAGGGGGTGGATGCTGTTGGGTCACATTTCCTCCCTTGGGGCCGACACTCTATTGACCTTGGTCTCGTGGTTGGGCTTCCTGCCCATTTCCACGACATTTTTTTGTCCTTTTTGGCTACTAGAATTAATCAAATGCGCTTCAGGCGCAGCATTCGAGCCAGTCGGTCAAGCTTGATGATTCTTCATCAAAAGATGGTTCTGCTTTTTCAGTGAGAAGTAGTACAGAGATCAAATCCGAAAATTTGGTGAATTTATGTGCCCTATATTGTTGCTGCAGGACAATATTGATGGCATGGAAGGTCGAATAGGTATTTTCCAGAAGATCTGATTCAGTTGGTTCGACTTTACAAAATTTCAGCAGTGATCGGATTCTACAAACTTCAGAGTTGTATTCATTCACGAACTTAAAGTCTTGGAAGCGAAGATGCTGCCAGTCGTGTCTTGCTTCAAGCAAGTATATGTTTTTCTGGTGATCCAAACTGTCGACCAGAGCAAGCCAGATGGTGCATGGGTCATCCTCAGCAAGGTACTTGATCTGCAAAGCATCATGGATGTGTCTTCGAATGAAGATCATTGCAGTAGCTTTCTGAGCTTCGCCGATAGGTTTGTTGTCGATAAGTGCCTTGATGGTGGCTCTAATGCCCTTTGCGGTGAGATGGTGCTTCACGTCTTGAATCTTCTTCAGGTAGTTTCTTTTGGAGACTTCCAGAGCGGTAAAATCGAGTTTGTTCAAGTTCGACATGTCCGTAAAGTAGAGGATACAAAACAACAGGTGATTAGTCATATGATGATCCATAGACATATATTGTGGAACATTTCTGGTTCTATAGACATGTATTGGTTTAATTTATGCATGAAAACTGCAGGTTTCAAGTGGTAACTTTTGAATGAAAACTTCAGGTTTCAAAGGCACTAAATATGAAACTACAGGTTCAATTTAGTTTTATGAACGATTAGTTCATAAAGGAAAGGTTCTTACAAGAAACACAGAATGTAATATGTTGATTTAAGTGTAATGGATTTGAGTTTCTTTGGGAACTCAAGTATGAGAGCTTCATTACTACAAAAGTGTGTTAATGGTTCAAAGTATAAAAATAAATTATTGAATCGTTAATGTCCAAAAGTGATCTTCAGGTCAATAATTTTGGATTCATTATCAAATTAATAGATTGAATGTTAATTTTAATTAATTACCTAAATCGGGACCAAACGGGGTCTATTGTGGAAGCAAAATAATATGGGAGAGGGGCCATGCAGGTTCGGTTGCTAGCATATGGGCCTTGAGGAAGGCTGCAGGCCTCAGGCCGAGAGGGTGTGGAGAGATTAGCAGTTAAGGCAGGCTTTGGGTCGAAATTGGGACACGGGGCAGGCCCAGCAAAAGATGGCCTTTAAGTTGATCTGGGGAAACTCAGCAAGGTTGGGTTTCATGTTTTGGGTCCAGCGCAAATTAAGCCCGGCAACATAAGGCTACTGGCAAGCGGGCCAAGATCGGGATGAAGCCAGTGAGCATATGGACTGCTTTAGGTGAGTCGGGTCATGGGCAACAAAGAAGCCCAGCAACTCTAGGCTGTTAGGCTAAATGACTCGGGACAACGGGCCAAGAAAAAGTTTGTAGGTTTTCTTGGTTAGGCTTAGGAACTGCAGGCCCTATAAAACTTAGTAGGCCGAAAGTTTAGGGTTTGGGCCAATGTAGCAATGCCCAAAGGGCTGCTGCCGTAAGGTCTAAGGTGTCAAACGACACCGTGCTATGTCATGCTCCACACGGCTGGGCTTCAGGTCAGCGGTGGTGGCTCGACGGAGCCACGGTGGTGGTACGGCGGCTGAACCGCATGGTTCCCAATAAGTTTTAATTTTTTTTTTCTTTTGACATTCCTAGGGTTTGAAAAACCCGAAATTGCTTCTAATTTATCAATATGCTTGGACTCATAATTCCACATAGCAATTTAATTGTGTAATGCATGAAACAAACATATATTGACAAATATATGAACATATACAATATATTGTATCGCAAGGAAAATATAAACATAGAAGGGTTCATGCATCATAGGGAATGTTTTCAAGCTTCGTGGACGTTTCAAATATCTTCCTTTATTTTAAGCGTACCTGATTGGCAGAAAGCAAAGAAGAGCCTCTGAATTTTGTGGAAGATAGCCTCCTCCTACATTTCGTCAAATCCTCAGCTTTTGGTAAGAGCGTGTTGCTAACGTGTCTAAGGGATTAGACAGAGAGAGGGTCGACGGTAGCAAGAAGGAAGAGAGAGATTTAATTGCGAGGTGTATGTTGTATCACCCTCATTGTGCCTTTATTTATAGTAGTATGATAGGCAAAAACCTTACCCTTTTAGGATTACAACTCTTAATAGGTAATCAACTCCTAATAGGAATATAAGAGATATTCCTAGATCTACTAGGATTTACACAATTACATTCCTATTCTTAATATGACTGCAACACAAACCAAATATTTGGGCCTAGAAAAACAACTCTAATATCATATTAAAGTTTCAGAGAGATGAGTAGAATGGCCCTACATCAATATTGACTCTAACTTAACCACTTGTTGTCCAATAGGTGTGAGGTCTTATCCTAAAAGACTTTAATGTAAAATGAAATCATTTGTATATAATCATAATATGTTTTTTCAAACCTCCAATTCGTGATTTCCAACATATAGTCCGATACATCAAAGATTTCCACCATGTAACTAAGAAGAAAAATAATGCATTAGCTATTAATTGGACGACATACCACACACAAGTTTACCATAATATACTAAAAATTTTAAGTACATCCATATATAAAGCCAATGGAAAGGTGAATAGTGATTTTGGTGTCGCCATGCTTCAACAAAAATATTTGGAAAAAATGCCCCCAAGGCATAAAACTTGAAAGGCATCCCAAAATAATGCTTCAAATAAAGCAAGGGCATTTTTGTCATTTTAATAGTAATTTTTTTTATAATTAAATTTTTTTTTGTGCTTTTTTTAATTTTTAATTTTTTTTTAATTAGTGTCTCACAATAAGTAAGTAATAATATGATTCAATTTTTCTATTTTTAAACACATTCAAAACATCTTAAGAGGTGTGTAATGCCGGTTATAAAAAAAGGTCTTTCGCGGATAATAATATGATTAAATTAGTTGTCAATTTTTCTTTTTTTAACAAACGATATTATCTATACTAAGGGGGAGGGGGTGGGCTTAGCCTCACAATGGACTTGCAATAATGTGATTAAATTAGTTGTCAAATGATTTTTGTTTTTTTTTGTTTTTAACAAACGATATTATCTATACTAAGGGAAGGGGGTGGGCTTAGCCTCACAATGGGCTAGCAATAATGTGATTCAATCAATTGTTCATTAAATATTATTTTCTCTATTTTTAACATGTTCAAAACATCTTAAGAGGAGTGTAATGCTAATTATAAAAAAGGTCTTTCTGTCACATCCGAACCCGCCGTTACCAAGATATTGTCCGCTTTGGCATTCCCTGGCCCGAAGGCAGGGCTACCGCACGGCTTTGTTCCTGTGGAACCGGTACCTCCAGCCGAAGCCAGCGCCGTCGCCACAAAACGCGTCTTGGTAACCAACAAGGTTGCGAATGGATATATAAGGCCCAAGGTCAGCCCTCGTGTGGCCGATGTGGGATACTACAATCCACCCCCCTTAGGGAGCCGACGTCCCCGTCGGCCGTAGCCAACGACAACGTCACACACCGAACCAGCACGAGTCCGGCTCTGATACCAAATTGTCACATCCGAACCCGCCGTTACCAAGATATTGTCCGCTTTGGTATTCCCTGGCCCGAAGGCAGGGCTACCGCACGGCTTTGTTCCTGTGGAACCGGTACCTCCAGCCGAAGCCAGCGCCGTCGCCACAAAACGCGTCTTGGTAACCAACAAGGTTGCGAATGGATATATAAGGCCCAAGGTCAGCCCTCGTGTGGCCGATGTGGGATACTACACTTTCGCACGCGGATAATAATGTGATTAAATTAGTTGTCAAATGATTGTTTTTTTTTTTTTAACAAACGATATTATCTACACTTAGGGGAAGGGGGTGAGCTTACCCTCACAACGGACTAGCAATAATATGATTCAATCAATTGTTTATTAAATATTATTTTCTCTATTCTTATCGTAAATTCTATAGAGACCGATATGATTCAATCAATTGTTTATTAAATATTATTTTCTCTATTCTTATCGTAAATTCTATAGAGACCGATTTTATTATGTGAATTCAGTTGTTTTAATTGGTTTATGAGAGGTTTATTCTAGCATGATCTAAGATTATTCATTTACTTCAAATATTTGACTTTACGTATGTCAATTTACGCATATAAATACATTTAAAACGTGTAAGTTGCGTGTAACATCCCACATCGCCTAGGGGAGTGAATCATGTAAGCCTTATATGTATATTCCTATCTCTACCTAACACGAGGCCTTTTGGGAGCTCATTGGCTTCGGGTTCCATTGGAACTCCAAAGTTAAGCGAGTTGGCGGCAAGAACATTCCCATGATGGGTGACCCACTGGGAAGTTCTCATGTGAGTTCCCAGAAACAAAACCGTGAAGGCGTGGTCGGGGCCCAAAGCAGATAATATCCTGCTACGGTGGAGTCGAGCCCGGGATGTGGTGGGGGCCCGGGCCGGGATGTGACAATTTGGTATTAGAGCCTAACCCTAGCCGTGGTGTGCCGACGAGGACGTCGGGCCCCTAAGGGGGGTGGATTGTAACATCCCATATCGCCCAAGGCAGTGAATCATGTAAGCCATATATGTATATTCTCATCTCTACCTAGCATAAGGCCTTTTGGGATCTCACTAGCTTCGGGTTCTATCGGAACTCCGAAGTTAAGCGAGTTGGGGGTGAGAGCATTCCCATGATGGGTGACCCACTGGGAAGTTCTCGTGTGAGTTCCCAGAAACAAAATCGTGAATGCGTGGTCGGGGCCCAAAGCAGCCAATATCGTGCTACGATGAAGTTGAACCCGGGACGTGGTGGGGGCCCAGGCAGAGATGTGACATCGCGCGTAGCACGCCATGATTTAAAAAATATCTTATGTACACACTGCATCCCAAAATAATGCATCAAATAAGACAGGGGCATTTTCATCATTTTAACAGTATTTTTTTATAATAAATTTTTTTATGTTGTTGTTGTTTTTTTTTTTTTTTTTTAATTAGTGTCTCATAATAGGCTAGTAATAATGTGATTCAATTTCTCTATTTTTAAATACATTCAAAACATCTTAAGAGGCGTGTAATGCTGGTTATAAAAAAAGGTCTTTAACGGATAATAATGTGATTAAATTAGTTGTCAAATTTTTTTTTTTTTAACAAACGATATTATTTATACTAAAGGGAATAGGGGGTGGGCTTAGCCTCACAATAGGCTAGCAATAATGTGATTAAATTAGTTGTCAAATGATTGTTTTATTTTATTTTTTTTTTTTAACAAACGCTATTATCTATACTAAGGAAGAGGGGGGTGGGCTTAGCCTCACAATAGGTTAGTAATAATGTGATTCAATGAGTTGTTCATTCAATATTATTTTCTCCATTTTTCCATATGTTATACATAGCAAGTTTGCGAAATTCCAAGTTAATCTTTTTTTTTTCTTTTTTATCGTGTTCCTTTAACATGGGACCAATAACGCAGATTTCAAATTGCAGCTATGGCTGTCTATTCTGATCACAACCACAATTAGAATAACTACAAAAGTGGCCCTCTTGTTGCGACCCCAACTTTTTTAGAGGATGATTCTCTTCCCTCTTAATTTATTTTTCTTTTCTTTCCTCTTACTTGAAAGGTTATGATTAAACCACATTAATCTCTTATATTGATTTCTTTTTTCGGTAACAATATATTGATTTCTTTATAGAAATAATAAGATAAAAAATAAAATGTGAGAGGAGGATAAGGAAGAGAATAAGAAAGGAACGAGAGAAAATCTTACTCTAACTTTTTGTTATGCAAATTTGTCTGATGCCCAATCAAAAAATTCCGTTCATACTTTTTATGAAATCTAGCCCCTCATCTTCTGCATTGCGAGCACATGCCACTTCAGCAAAGGATTGTCGCGGATAGAGGCGGTGGGACAAAGGGACCAGCATTGCCCAAGCTTGCCCTCATTTTTATTCAAGAAAAAAGTAGACTAGTGCTATTAGGGCCCCTCAGAGCAACTCCACCATGGGAAAGTCCCCCCCAGGCTATTCACTATTTAATCCACTCAGTGAATAGTAACTGCCATTTAATAAATAGTAACTGCCTTTTATATCTCCACCCCTACACTGAATAGCCTTGGCTATTGGCAATAAAATATTAGTATTTTTTTTATTTATAAAATAATACAAAATAATTTTATTTGTAATTTCGGATAAGATTTTTAATCTTTCTCGTTGCGCCACATGTCATTATCCGAAAAGATAATTATTGGTGATGGATTTCGATAAGATTTTTATCCAATGTCATCGTGCCACATGTCATTACCTTTTCAGAATCGTTGAGGATAGATTTCTGATAAGATTTTTAACTAATCACGTCGAGCCATGTGTCACAATCTGTTTACAATATTTGAGGATAGATTTCGATCAAATTTTTAACGAATGACGGCATGCCACGTGTCATTATCTACAACCTGATCCTTTTTGAATCCTCCATATAATCCACCACCCATCCTCAGAAATCTCACACCAATTTTCTAAAGATCTCTATTATTATTCATAGTTTCTACTTCTTTCTTCACCAAAATCAAAATCTATATCATTATTCATAGTTTCTGCTTCCTTCTTACAATGTCTTCTTCTTCAAGGATGATGTGGGAAATCGATCAGCAAGAGGAAGAATTGTTTAACCAATCAGAAGGAATGTTCAATATCCAGGTGGCCCAAAATGAGAGAGAAGAAGATGAGAAGCGTAGAAGGAGAGATGACGAAGTAAGAATGGGCAGAGCCTTACATTCCCGTCGAGTCATGATTTTGATGAAGCAAGAATGGGCAGAGCCTTACGTTCCGGAAACCTTGATAGAAGGAGGCAACGACGAGGTACAAAAACTCTTGGACGATTATTTTGTTCGTAATAGTGCATTCCCTAATACGTACTTTAGACGTCGTTTTAGAATGGAACGACATTTGTTCAACAAAATCATGATTGTTGTTTGCAACCATGATTCTTACTTTGTGCAAAAGAAAGATGTTTTTGGTGCTATGGGTCTCCTTCTTGTACAAAAAATTACTGCTACCTTGTGGATGCTTGCATATAGAGTATCTGCCGACCAAGTGGATGAGATAGCAAGGATGGGGAAATCAACCATTCTTGAGTCTCTGATGAGGTTTTGCGGAGCAATCAAATCTATCTACACTGCAGAGTACCTCCAGAGACCTACTGACATGAACTTGCAAAGACTTCTGAAGAAGGGCAAGATACAAGGTTTTCATGGGATAATTAGAAGCATCGATTGTATGCATTGGACCTGGAAAAAATGTCCAAGTGTATGGCAAGGCACTTATGGGGACAGAAAAGGAGAAAAAAGTATCATTTTGGAGGCGGTGGCATCTTTTGATACATGGATTTAGCACACATTTTTCAGGGTTCCGGGAGTTCAAAATGACCTCAATGTCCTTACCCAATCCCTAATGTTCAACTATGTCCTATAAGGAAAGGCACCAAAAGTCACGTATTGGGTCAACGAACGTAAGTATGACGGGCCATACTACCTAGCAAACGGCATTTACCCAAGGTGGTCATCGTTTGTCAAAATAGTGCCACGTCCATGAAGTGCAAAGGATAAACACTTTGCAAGCTGTCAAGAGGGTTGTAGGAATGATGTAGAGCGTTGTTTTGGTATCCTCCAAGCTCGATGGGCGATTGTCAGGGGTGCTGCCATAATGTTTGATGTAGAGTCACTTCAATCCATCATGATGACATCATGATGACGTGCATCATTCTTCACAACATGATTGTGGAAGATGAGTACGATTATGATGCTGTTGATGAATATGAGCCAGACATGATGAACAATTCTAGAAACAAATATATTGTGCTTATGATGCCACCGAAGAACCTGTGCAACACGAGCCATTAGAAAGGGATGGACGTTACAATGAAAAGCTCATTGAACGATATACTGCACTTCAAGGGCCATATATGCACAATGCCCGACAAATTGACTTGATAGAGCACTAGTGGGTATTGAAACAAGCTCAAGATACTTAAGTTCATTTAGTGAGTTTTTTATTATTTGGTATGTTTATGTAATTTTATTCGGTGTGTTTTTTTTTTTAGTTCATTTAGTGAGTTTTTTATTATTTGGTATGTTTATGTAATTTTATTTGGTGTGTTTATGTCATTTGAATAAAGATTCGCTTAGTATAAATAAATTACCAAATTAAATAAATTTACTCTTACTTTAATAAAGTACTAAATTCAATAAATTGGAAACAACATAAATTACTCTATTGAATAAATAATAAATTACAACCCAAAGTGATTGGAAAATTATGGGCTCCAATTACAAACAAAGTGATTGAAAAATTATGGGGTCATGAATTCATCATCATCACCTAACCAATTTGTGGTGCTAGGATGATCTTCTCTTGTCGTACTAGGACCATCTCCACTTGCTCTCGCTTCTCTTGCACGCCTCCTTCGCACCATGTCCGCTTTCTCCGATTTCCAAAAATATTTAGAATTTGGAGACTTCCCTTCTAAAGGCGTGTTCATAATGTCACGATCTCGTTGAGCCAATCTTTCTTCTCTAACATGTTCCCTTTCTTGCCTAAGTAGCTCTCCTTCTCTCTCATTAGCTTGAAATTCTCTCTCAATAGTAGCAGCTTTTGCCTCCTCTCTAGCCTTATCAGCCTCAAATTTAGCCATTTCCCACGCCAAACTCAATTCACCTTGGCGAGCAAGTTCTTCCATATACTTTGTATAATCATTCTTGGAAGCACTCCCTTTTCTCTTTGAAGCCTTCTTACCTTGAGGTCTAATTGGATAACGGGTGGACCCCAACTCTTGTTCAAGGGGGGCGTTTCGGGCGTTTCTTCTGTGTCATCTTCATGAACATACGAGGAATGATTGGGCGTAGAGTGTAGAGGGGTGCTGTTCATGAAAACCTCAGGACCAACAGGCACAAACTCTAAATTTAGGACAATCTTTGACAATATTCCAACATTCCCACAAGTTAAATGATTGCTTGTGGTTTTTGGATTTGGCAATATACCAAGATAGTGCTTGAAGTGTCTACATAATCCGGGAGAAAAAATAATTCTAATGAAAGTAGGTAACAAATAAATAATACAAACAAATAATTATAATGAAAGTAGGTAACAAATAAATAATACAAAAAAAAAATTATAATGAAAGTAGCTAACAAATATATAATACAATTAATAATTATAGTCAAAGTAGCTAACAAATAAATAATACAAACAAATAATTATAATGTAAATTTGGGTATAGAACAAACAAATAAATAATATATTGTTACCTGATCCGCTAAATTTTCTCTACTTCGAAGATTACTACTAGCTTGTGCCAATGCGTCTCTCCACGTACTAAACAATTGGCTAAGTAGTTTCTAATGACTGGACATCGATTCTTTGGTTCTTTTCCCACCAATTTTCTCAAGAAAACTGGTATGAATAAGACTCCACATTTCTCGCAACTGCATCTCATTACCCGCAAGAGAATCATGAGTAACTTCAACCCAGCTAGTACACAACGCAACATCTTCAAAAAGCGTCGAATTCGTACCTGCATCAGTAGTCATTTTGTTGGAAAAAAAAAATTGGATTCAAACTTTGAGAGAAAGATAGGAATGTGGTTGAAAGTAGTTGAGAAAATATGAAAATGTGATGTAAGGTAGAAGATAATGAGAAGGTATTTAGAGAAAAGTAAAATCAAATTTTTTTTTTATAATTTTTCAATTTTTTTTTTTTTTTGGATTTTTATTAATTTTTTACATTTTTTTTAAATTTTTATTCACATAATTAATCTCTATCGTTGGATTAAAAAAATTTGAATTCCAACACTCCAGATTGTGCCATGTGGCACAACGGTAACATTTTAGAATTTTAAACTGTTTTTTTTTTTATAATTTATAAAGACGAATAACGTGAACTGTTGATCTCAGATCCAACGACTGAAATTAAATAAGGTTTTTAAAATTTTGATACCATTGGAAATGCAACGGTCCACAAATTGTTGCTATTGAAATCTAACGAACAAGGGGAAGCCACGTGGCTTCCCACGGTAACATTTTCAGACTACGCCACGGGCCCCGCTTCTGAAATCCTGGCGGATGACGTGCAACAACGCTCGCTTGAAGCCCACGCGCTTGAGAGAAAAAAATAAAAAAAGTAGCTAACATCTGGGCGACGTCAACCTTGCGTCAGGTTGCCTTCGAGCTCTCGGGCTGGAAACTCGTGCCAAGCCTCTCCCTCAGGCTGCCTCACACTAGAGCAAGTCTACCGGGCTATCTGGCCCCTGTTCCATCACCAGTTTACCGGGCTAAACACTACGATGGAACTGCTCTACCATTTGCCCAGCCAGGCCAACCCTTTCTGACTTCTCAACAGAGCAGCCGCTTTATTAGACAAGACAAGACCTCTGCTAGACTGCAAAGTTGCCAAATCAACAAAGGCTTTATCTTCTCTCATCTTTTTTTTTTTTTTTTTTTTTGGTCAATATCTTCTCTCTTCTAAAAAAAAATTAGGCAATTGAGATTTAACAGGTCCTATTGTCCGCATATTTATTTTTGTATTTCATATATCTTTTAATTTTTAACTTAAATTATTCTAGGTTCTTTTTTTATGTCGTTACCGACTAAAGATCAAACATGATCGGTTGGAAAGATCAGAATGCTTTCATAAATTACATAGCTATGTGAGGGTTCAAGTTTCGGTCGATATTTACATAATTGATTATACTTCTTGAAAACAAAGATTTGAAGTGGTCTATAATTTACTGAGTATTCAGTATAATTCACACATTTGTGTACAAATCAGTGCAGATGAAGTACCACGAATGTTTCTAGTAATTAGTCTATTTCTATCAACCGGTTAGTAAAAATGAGAGATTTGAGATATGTTTGCTGTTTCTTCCATCAATCTTAAAAATATAATAAATTAAATATGATCAATGGATAGAAATTATAAAAATATGTAATAATTAACAATTTGGCAAATATTCTTGTTTATTATATTTAATATGTGGTTACAGATACTCTTGTCAATATCATACTCTTGTGTTAATTGCCGAATTGAGCTTTATCTTCTCTTTTGTTATATTATTTTATATGTTGATACCCTTGTTTTCTGCAAGGTTCAATGAGATCTAATCTCGAAACCCACGTCTTGAGGCAAGTGGCCCTTGTGGCGTCATATTCTTAGACCATCTCTAACTGAATAGTCCAGAGGGTCAGAGGGTTGAAAAACGTCCGAAAATCGTCTCCAACCGAGAGCTAGGCCAAAAGGCTCGTAAGCCCCACGGAATCTAAAAGAACCAAAGGGCCAAAGGGTTGGCCCAACCCAGCCAGCCAAACCGGGGTTGGCCAGAAATGTGAGCATTCTTGTCAGATATAACCGACATGAATGCTAGGCCAAATTTTCAAATGTAATGGCTAGCTTACGTTAGCTAGCCCCTTTTTTTTCTTTTCTTTTGTTTTTTTTTTGTTTTTTACAGTTTTTTTTTATTATTTACAAAAAAAATTTCCTATATCTTCTATTTTTAAATTCTATAACCAACTATAACTTCTATTTTACAAAATTTGTTTCATATATTTTTTTAATTCCATTTTTTTCCTATAACTTCTATTTTACAAAATTTATTTCATATTTTTGTTAAATTCTATTTTTTTCCTATAACTTCATAAGCCATTATACAATATTAAATTAAATTAACATGAAACAACATTAAATTTAAATAATAAATTATGTTTGGCCTTATGACTCTTTGGCTCTCAGTTGGAGACAATTTTTTGTGACAAGGCTAAAATGAGCCCTATGGCCCTTTGGCCCTCGGTTGGAGATGGAAACAAATATGGCCATGTACTGTTCATTAAAATATTAATATCTTGGAGGACTAGAGGATTAAAACGAGCTATTTGGCTAGCCCTCAGTTGGAGATGGCCTTATGGCCCCCAACATGACGTTTTGTGTGTACCAAGTAAAAGCAATGTTCTAAAAAAATGCTAGGCGCTAGTGAGACAGTAGGCTAGCACCTAGCACCTAGGCGGCTAGGCGGGGCCTAGGCAGATATAGGTAAATTTTTTGTATATCTTGTAAATAAGTGCATATTGACACTTACAAAAAAATTATACTTGTATGAAATCCATGGATAAGATAATAAAAGAATGATAAAATGTAAAAAGAGTATCCACCAAGTCCAAAATTTAAAAACACATTAAGCACATATGCCATATAACCATAGTGAGGAGTACTTTAGGATGACACATGTATAACAAGTTTACAATTTAACACAACATAAAATGCAAAATAGGAGGAAAATCAGGAAATATAGTAATGTAAGACACTAGGCAATTTTTTAGAACATTGCTTGTATAGGAAATTTGAGAAAGATAAAATGAAAAATAAAAGAATACATAAATAAATATTTATTATAAAAAATGAGTATTATGTAAAATTTTAAAAATTTTCTAGGATCATCGGGCCTCACAAGACTTTTAATAAAAGAAACCCTTTGTTAAAAAAAAAATAAAATAAAATAAAAAATAAAAAAAATAAAAGAAACCCTAACCACAAATCAATAGCCGTCAACCGCCCACCTCACTTTTCTCTCAAATGGTTAAATTTTCTAGATGATTGGGCCAAAGAAATAGTTAATTAATAAGTTTTTAAATATTTTTGCTTTTACCCGGCATGGGAGACTAGGATTCACCCACCAACTCCTTAATCCTTGTCCATCTAATAGCTTTAATATAATAGGGTCTCTCTGCAAATTGTGAACTCTCTCTCGTCTCACTCTCTGCAATTTACTCTCATCCTCCTCTCTAATTCTGTCTCTGCATAAACCACCGTCACTCCCATCCTCTTCCTCTGAGGTTTGTGCAGAACCCACCTTCAGAACCACCTTATGTAGAACCCATCCTTCACTTAGCAAAGCATAACGATAAGTTTGAGGTTGTTGAAAATTGCATATGCGAGTTGCAGATGGTGAATCAATTGTAGATGGTGACGAATCGAAAATTGCAAAACCCGCCTAGACTACTGCCTAGGGCCGCCCAGACCGCTTGGAGCGCTTACTGAGCGCCTAGGTGGCCGCCTAATCCTCTCTGCTTTTTGTGAACGTCCTGGCTAGAATCGAAGTGGGACTCCACCGTCGAGCGCCTAGGCGCCGCCTACAACAATTTTTAGAACATTGAGTAAAAGTGTAATGTTAAAAGGATAAAATTTAAATAAATTATATGTCACCAATAAGAATGAACACGTTTATCAATGTTTAAATAATAATTCAATTATCAAATTTCATATCATTTAGTTTACAAAATTTAATCTTCCTAACATTACCTTAGGTAAAATTACAGATGAATTTCTTGGTGTATCTTACAATATTTGGTTTCTAACTTTCTAAGACGATGATTGGTTGGTAAGCAACGAGGATACCTCTATTACCTTGTGGCGTTGGTTTTTAACACTTAAGGAAAACCAGCATGTCACTTTCTCATAGCCTCACTGGACTTTGGCATTGCCGCGCAAGTCATCCTTCCTCAGCCGTTTACAATTTGTATCTAACAATTTTTTTAATTATCATTTTAATTCGAGTCAAGTGTGTGATGTTTCTCATTGGAAAGACAAATTCGCCAACCTTTTGAAATTAGGTAAATTAGGAAAATTAAATTTGGAGACTGAATTTGTAAATTAAATGATGTGTCACTAATAAGAATAAACACGTTTATCAACATGTAAGTAATAAATCAATCATCAACTTTTATATCCTTTAATTTTTAAAACTTTGTCTACAAATTTAGTCTTTCTAACATTATTCTTTGAAATTAGTTCTATTTCAACAAGACCATTTGCACTTTTACATTGTGACATTTGAGGTTCTAATAAAAACTCCTCTTACTTGGGCTTATTGTTTTCTATCTATTTTCTTTGACTTTTTTCACCTAAATTTTCTTATTATGCGACACAAACATGAAAAACAATTCACATTGCAATCTTTTTTTTGTCTATGTTGAAACACAATTTCATATTAAAGTCCAACAAATACGTGTGAATAATGGGAAGAATTTTTTTCCAAGTTCTTTTCCAATAACGGCAAAATTATCAACATTCTTGTATCTCTAGATATTTTTTTTAACAAATAATATTATCTACATTAAGGAGGTGTTGGGGAGTGAGTTAAGCTTCACAATGTACTAGTAATAATGTGGTTCAAATTCGCCTTCGGCGAGGATTGAACTTAAAGACTTTTTACTTACAAGTAAAAAGATATACCACTAGACTATAATAATAAGTGGCTTATATCTCTAAATGCTAGAATTCCCTTATTTTACAAGAACTATTCATGTATATATTTTTATCGTATCAATGAGAATTATTCATTCAAGCCAAATATATTTTTTCTACAACATCCAGGGCATTTTCTATCTATGATTCTATATAACTGGTGAAACAAAAGAAATCCAATAATGATTGTTTATTTATTTTTATTTTTTAAAATTAATGGAAAAGCTGATAAAAATGAGAGACCAAATCCCACCAACTAACATGATCAATCAATTCACATCCTCAATCTGATTACCTCGCGAAGGGCCTATATTTCGTCAACGTTGATGTACACCAGCATTTACATTTAAGGGTTTTTATCACAAATGATCTTTAAAATTAACTTTCATCATCAAGATGATTCCTAAAATTAAAAATAAATCAATGTAGTTCCTGAAAATAATTGCCGCAAATCAATGTGGTCATTTCGTTACAATTCTGTTAAAAATTCCGTTAATTATTGATGTGACACATAAATGGACCCCACAAGATTTACAGATTTTTATCACAAATGGTCCCTGAAATTGACCCACACCATCAACATGGGGCTTGAAATTAACCAACACCATCAATACAGTCCCTGAAATTGAAAATCAATCAATGTAGTCCTTGAAAATAGGTGTTGCAAATCAATATGATCATTCCATCACAATTCTGCAAAAAAATATTTGTTATGTGTTGATGTGGGTTTAATAATTAATTAAAAAGTTGTTTAAATACCTTTTTGCATAATGAAATCTTTTTTCTTATAGTAGGGTCTACTCCGAAGAGAGCTCCCTTCCATAAATTCTCAAGGGCACAAGACTTAACCAAGGCCTAAGGGAGGATGTGAAAATAGTTTTCAACTAACAATAGACGCACCTCAGCTATAACCTCATTATCTTAAGGCAGACCTCGTCATTCTTTGCATCACCAGACCACCAGGGAAGTGCCGAACAAGCTCTCCAAGATTAACGTTGTGAGGATGTTGATCGCGTAAATGTTAATGGTGATGTCCCATAAGGCCATCTCCAACCGAAGGGCCCAGAAGGCCAAAGAGCCAAAAATAGCCCGAAAACCATCTTCAACCGAGGGCTAGGCCAGAGAGCTCGTGGGCCCCACAGAATCTGAAAGGGCCAAAGGGCTGGCCCAATCCAACTAGCCCCGGGTTGGGCCAAAAGGCTGAGTAGTCCTGTCCAACATAACCGACAGTATTGTTAATGATTCCTATCAGTTATATCCGACAGGAATGCTAGGCCAAATTTCAAATACAACGGCTTGCTGATGTCAGCTAACCGTTATTTTTTAATTTTTTTTTCTATTTTTTCCTATAACTTCCTAAGCCATTATACAACATTAAATTAAATTAAGTAACATTAAACAACATTAAATTAAATTAAATAACATGAAACAACATTAAATTAAATTAAGTAACATGAAACAACATTAAATAACATTAAATTTAAATAATAAATTATGTTTGGCTCTATGGCCCTTTGGCCCTCGGTTAGAGATGGCTTTTTGTGACAGGGCTAAAACGACCCCTATGGCCTTTTGGCCCTCAGTTGGAGATGAAAGCAAATATGGTCTTGTACTGTTCATTAAAATATTAATTTCTTGGAAGGCCAAAGGGCTAAAACAAGCCCTCTAGCCAGCCTTCAGTTGGAGATGGCCTAAGTTGTTACCAATGGGCCAAGCCGTCACCGAAGGTGATCTCGATCCAAGTTCAATTTGGTGAAGGGTGTCGAAGTGTGTAAAGATGGGTGTATTGAGATTTCTTTATAGAGAACAGAGAGCAAATGAGGTATAGAAATGTGGAATGGGATCGAAGGTAATTTTAGTACTAGGTTTTTGGGTTAACAATTTTTTATTAACTATTAAATTATTAAGCCTATTTGTAATTTTTTTTTTTTTAAATTTAATTAGACTTGTGTGACCCATTTATGTGTCACATTAGCACATAACATAATTTTTGACACAATTGTGATGGAAGGACAACATTGATTTGAGACACTTACTTGAGGGACTACATTGATCAATTTTCAATTTCAAGGACCATTTTGATGTCACGAGTTAATTTCAGAGACCATTTTGATGTCATGAGTCAATTTCAAAGAACATTTGTGAGAAAAAAGGACTTATGGGGCCCATTTATGTGTCACATCAGCACTTAATAGATTTTTTAACAGAATTGTGACGGAAGTACCACATTGATTTGCGACACCTATTTTCAAGAACTACATTTGTGATAAAAAAAACCCTTCCATTTAATGATTAATCTATCTCCTTTACAGAAAGGAGAAATGAGACCAACTCCAACCCTTGGAGTCAGTACTAAAAGGGGTTAAGTCTTAAAACTGAAAAAAAAATGCCAGATTCCAGCCAAGATTTAGGCGAAAGAAAATTGTGGAGCCCATAAGTGAGAGTGGAACAAGGGAGGTAAAGTGGACTTGCCCAACATAGACGCGTGCATGGCTAGCATGCGCTTGATAGCGTCAGGTTCTCTGGCCCACCCATGTGGGGTTGTCGGGCAGCTGTCCCGTGACACCAGCCCAATGGCTCTTTTTGGTGATCCGACGGCCAGAATTCAAATGGATCTTGGAAATCCAACAATCCACTTTAATTTATTTAACTTTTAGTTTTATATTTATATATTTATTGAATCCAACTGCTGAGATCGAATATAATCAAATCCGACGATATAAAAAAAGATCTAACAACCCAAATTTAAATTTAATAGTTAAAATAATTTAAAAAATTATTTAACTCAAAATTCACCCAAATTTAGTGATTTTTCAATATTTATCAGAATTTAAATATTTTTAGGTTAAAATGTTCATAAAATTAAATTAAAATAGTGTACTAATTTTTTATTCTTTAATAACCTTGTGCTAAAAAAATTAGGGCAGAAGGATTAGAGTAGAAAAGTTGTTTTTGGATTAAAGCCAAAATTTTCTAGGCTAAAAATTTTAAGTTTTATTTGAAAGGTTGGACATGATCTGATAATTAATTGATGTTTGATCTAAGCATTTCGGCAATGCAAAACTGTTCGGACCTAATTTTGCACCATTGATCCGTTTAATTGAGGTCGTTAGATTATTAATATTTTTTTTAGATATTACTACATATATTAATCGCTGTAGTAATTATCTTGGAGATATAGATATATATATATATATATATATATATATATATATATATATATAAAACTTGAGAGTCGGATAAATCCAATTTGGAATTGTGCGTCCACGTGAGAGAAGATGAAGATATTTGGTATTCATCATAATATATATATTTATATATAACTTGAGAGTCGGATAAATCCAATTCGGAATTGTGCGTCCACGTGAGAGAAGATGAAGATATTTGGTATTCACCATATTACGAAGATCCGGACGGAATAACAGTGGAATATATATTTTTAGATTCCTGACGCCATGCGAAAATGGGAAGAGTTGGATTGATGACAAAACTTGATGTGACATGGTACTGGGGATAGTGATTATCATCTTTGAAGAGATGATTTGCATGCCGTGATGCCTTGGTGGAAATGCATGGCTAGAAGATAAATTGCATGATAATTACTTGAAGTTAGCCGTGGTCTTGATTTCCACAAGATGAGGGGATAAAATGGAAAAAGTTCAGTTTACACTCTGCACCTATATATTTTTAATTAAAGAATTAATATTTTTTTTTAAATTCAAATTTATTATTTAAATTACATTTACAAATCCAATAAAATCTCAAATTGAATAATTTGGTCAAGTTTCTAATTATTTATGGGAATGAAAGCTTTTCAAGCTTCAACTTCTGAGAACAAGGTGAATAATTTGGTGAAGTTTCAACTTATTTATGAATCTTACTTGTAAACGTTATATATGCATCCAAAAGTCTAAAAAGTAAAACTTGCTTGTGAGTCTCTGACACAAGAAAGAAAACCCTTCCTATACTCTCTACTTGCTGCAATGACTAGGCCAATCTAAACACTGCCAAAGACAACACTAAAGGCCTCCCTAATCTCGTCAAACACTTTTATAGTTTGTATTAGACATCATTGTGTTTAGCAACCTCGTTAAGTGCATCTTACAATTTGTATTGGACAACACAGTGCTCGACAACTGGCAACATCGTATAGTTTATATCGGCCAAACGCTGGCTCCATAGAGTCAAACGGTCGTGGAGCATCTTACAATTTGTATTGGACATCACTACTCCAAGTTCGGCTGACTATCTATCCAAGTCTCTATCAACAAGGGTTCTTGAGTCATTGTTGGAAGATATCACTTCATTAGCTTTCTCGGTGAAGTGAGGAGTTACCAGATTACATCGGTTGGCACATTGAAAGCCGAACCCGTTTTATGATTGGATATTCACAAGTACATTTTAAAGGCACATCGGCAACCAAACACATTTACAATCAAGACACTTATCTCATTTGAGTATTTGTGTCCGTATAGTCTGGTACTGATTCAGCACACTTATATTTGCACAAATATAATTGAAGCAGTCGAGCCCGATGCTGATGATTTGTGAACTTCAAAGTAACTAGCAGCCTTGTTTTTGGGCTGTAAAACCTAGAGGCCGAGACGAGTTCTTTCTTTGACTGCAGTCATAAGATACATAAATCAGCAATGCGTTCGACATCTCTTTTCATATTAATGTTGAACAAATACGTGTGAATAATGGGCATAATTTTTTTTTTCCATGTTCTTTTCCAATAATGGCAAAACTATCAACATTCTTGTATCCCTATATATATTAACAAACTATATTATCTACACTAAGGAGGTTGGGGAGTGAGCTAAACTTCACAATTGACTTGTATCTCTAAATATTAGAATTTCCTTATTGTACAAGAACTACTCACGTATATATTTTTATCGTATCAGTGAGAATTATTCATTCAAACCAATTATATTTTTTCTTCATCATCCAGAGCATTTTCTATCTATATATCTGGTGAAACAAAAGGAATCCAATAAAACTATTGCTTATTTTTTTTATGGGTTCTTTAGATATAGGTCTTTGAAACTCTTCTTTTCCAAATAAAAACCCACCTAAATTTAAACATTAAAAAAAATCTAAATTTCAAATAAACTGCTATGTAGACAAATATATGACCAACTATTACAATACATTTACAACTTATACAATGAAATCCTAATTTGGTCATACTCATCCTAATTATGATGAGTAATTCAATCCATATGGATATTTTACCTTTCCTGTATCATAAATATTAGCAACATATATAAATTAACTTACCAAATAAAAAAAAAAAGACATATCTTGTACGGAAAAAATAATATTGCTTGAATCATGTAATTACCTACATACAAATTAATTTACCTACTTATAAAATATCATACTAATTTACCTACATTTAAATTAATTTACCTCCTTATAAAATATTATACTAATTTACCTACATTTAAATCAATTTACCTACTTATTAAATATTATACTAATTTACCTACATTTAAATTAATTTACCTATTCCAAAAAAAAAAGAAGAAATTAGTGATATTAGATAGTGTTCGAATGTTGTAGTTATGTGCTTGTAGGCAATTAAATAAACTTTTAATCTAATGCACATAAACCATGTAGGTAAATTAGACCATTTTGGAAGTAAATTAGACCCTTTAAATTTTGGTTTGATGGAATAGGTAAATTAGACTATTTTGTATGTAAAAATTGATCGGAACATATAGCTTTTGTTTTGTGTATTAGGGATTGGACTATTAGCCGAAACTGTTTTAGTTTTATTGTTATGTTGGTAGGTAAATTAACTTATATATTTAATGCACAAAATTATGAAATTAGTATTATTATTTTTTCAATCGGCACATGATAACAATTTGAAAGTTAATACATTGAATATACAATAAATGACATCAATTATTTTGTAAAATATGTAAAATTAATTAAATGGATATAACAAGTAACTAATCTGAAAACCCTATCCAAGTATTAATAGGGGTAGTTTAGGTATTCGGAAAATACACAATTTGAAAAGTCAAACTTAATTAAAGAATTTGTTTCGTTGGAGGTTAGTCAATGGACTTTATTCAAAAAAACAAAAGGAGATGGGTTTTAGTAGATGAAAATATAATTTCAAAGGGTAATATCAAATTTTCAGTTTTTTAAAATCAATGGAAAAACTAATAAAAATGAGAGACCAAATCCCACCAACTAACATGATCAATCAATCACATCCTCAATCTGATGACCTCGCGAAAGCCCTATATTTCGTCTACGTTCATGTACACCAGCACTTCCATTTAATGATTAATCCGTCTCCTTAGAGAAAAGAGAAAAGAGAAAAGAGAAAAGAGAAAAGAGAAAAGATAATTAGCTGATGTTCGATTTAAGCATTTCGTCAGTGCGAAACATAATCAACCTCTTTAGATTTGAAGTTGGGAACTTTTTACTCTTTAATTAGTTGGACTATAAGGGAATGTTTAGGTGAAGCACCTCTAAATTTCAAAGGGATTTAGTCAAAATAAAGAAAAACGTTGATTACAAAAGGTTGGACGAGAGGAATTTTTTATTTTTTTTAAACAAACAATAATATTTACGCTAAGAAAAAGAAGTGTGCTAAACCTTACAATGGACTAATAATAATGAGAGAGGAATTTGAAAATGCACCATATGATTATTACAAAGATATACAAAATGGATTGTAAATGACTTCTTTTAAGTAGTTGGCAAATCTCTCTCACGTGCCTATTGTAATGATCAAGTTGTGCATTTCTAATCTTTCTATTTAACTGTTGGTGAACTATTTTTCATCATTATATGTAAATCCCTTGAAATTTGAAAATTCCTCATCCAAACATAACGTAAGTGATTGAATTGCCGACTTGATATAGGACGAAAAGTGAAACATTTTTGTTGTGTACGTGGAATTGTGTAATGGTAATTGTTTTACTTGTAAAAGTCATAGTGGGACTGGCATACGTGTGTGAAGCCAACTAAGACAATTTATATGCTTCGTTGCACTAGAGAAATTTGATTAGAACCCAATCAACCTCTTTCCACGTTTATGCACCCAGAATTTTAACGTTAAGACAAGAAATTAGACATTTCCAGCAATAGCTGTACTAGATTTTATTGTATTAGAATTTCAAGACCAAGTTTTTTTATTTGTCTAGAAAGAACACTCTAGTGTCTTTTTGTATTCTCTTTATGAAAATCGAGGCTTATCAATTTGTAATAATCATAAAACAAGAAGTGTTACAAAGAAGAGTTTTGCAATAGCAACTCATATTTTCAGCAGTACGTCAATAATAATATTATTGACTGCACCAAACTATATTTTATGGCTCATTCATCATTTGTTTTATTTTTCTAAGTTATTACTGAAGGTCAGGTTAGGCACGACTAAGGTTTACTTAAATTGATTTTCTACTATTATTGATTTGTACATGAATACCTCCTTTAATATACTCTAATTTATGTGAAATGGGGAAAATTATGAAATTTAGCTTGACTCTAACATACTAAGATTGAAGGATGAATGAAAAAGAAGAAGTTTCATTGACATCCAACGACACTCACTAAAACCTTATTAATTTTAGTACTTTGATTGAAACACAAACTGTTCAATTTCAGTATTACTTAAGAAATTTAATAACGAAAATTAATAATTCCACCCTAAAATCAAACAAAGATTTTTAACCTCAAATTCGACTTGTGTGAAATTTGATCAAATATTTCAGTTTTTTCAAATAAAATATTTTATTCTTATTTTTAAATAGGGGATGTTTTAAATTAAAAAAGGGTACATTTTTGTTTAAAAAGTGAGTAAATTTTATTTAAAAGTCTATAATTAGTATGAGAACCTAGTTTCTTCTAGTTGGGTGTATTCAATTGGGTATTTGAGAGATTTCAATGGATTTATAAATTCATAGATTTTTAAGGAGTTTAATTGATTTGTAGAGATTCCATGTAAAATTTTGATTCAATTCTCTCGAAATCTCATGGGGAGATGTGAGATTTGTGTATGCTTAAAATACACTACAAAATCTCTCCAATCCCCTCTAATTCCTCAACATTTTCAAATTCTTTAAAATCAAATTCTAATTGAATACACCTGAAATGTTATAAACTTCCTTAAAATGTTAATGGAATACACTTAGATTTCTAATGATTTTAATAAACTATCTTAAAATCCTGATTGAATATACATTGAATTTCAGATAGTCACTTAAAATCCTGATAATTCATTAAAGAATTAAAATCCCTCGAAAACCCAATTGAATGCACCCACTTTTCTTTTTTCTTTGAATTCTAGATTTAGAGAGAATGTTGAAATTGAACATTTAAAATCTTCACTTTTCAGCTTTCAAGTGGGAGTTGAATTAATTTCTAAAGGAAGAATGAAACCGTAAGCAAAGGTAGATTCACTGAGCCCACATTCTATTGCGATAACAATAGCTACCAACCACTTTGTTCAGAAGAAGAGAGAAAAAAAAAAAAAAAAACGCTGCTAGCCACTCCAAACATAAAAATGACGGAGTATGATTCTCTTATCTATATTTGAATAATTGTAATTAAGCTTTGTCGATATTTTGTATTAATTTTTTTTTGTAGAAAGAGAAAGACAAAATTAAATTACGGAGATGCTATCAAAAGCATGTAGTGCAAAATACAAGTTGAGGGTCAATGAAAATTATACCTTAAAATAGACATGTCAACCCTATCGTCTATTTATATTATAATACGTAGTATACTATCTTTTATTCTTGGTACACCACATATCAATCAATACTACACGACATGATGTGATAGTCACATTTAAAAATTCATCTAAAAATACTCATTTAAGGTTAGCTTTTATAAGTGATCCACGAAAATATGGTTGGTTGTAGCGCTTTTTTCTTTTCAAGTCAAATTGAACTTTATTAATAACCATGCATCAAGATTGTACTTAAGGCAGAGATGACAAATGTAATCAAGCAGTCGCATATGTCGAAAATATCAAAACAATTTTACAATCACAAACTTATCTTGAAAATTATGTAATTTCTAATCACAAAGGACCCACGTTCCACCAACAAGATAACAATCACAAAGGACCCACGTTCCATCACAAAGGACCCACGTTCCACCAACAAGATAGCAGATAGTCACGGTATCGGCACCATGTAGAAAAAAAATCCAAACAGGCACATAACAGTAAAAAATAAATAAACAGTGGGAAGGATCATCAGAAGTCCAAAAGACAAAAAAGAAAAAGCTAACAATACAAAACTTATCAATTATTTGACAAAAGGAGCCAAAGATATCTAAAATATGAAAAGAGCAATCCAAATGGAATATATCTTGCCGATCTTAATTTAAGAATCCGTTTGTAATTGCTAATGTAAAAACACTTCTCCTCATCTCTGCCGCCATGCGTATAAAACTTTATCCATATAACTTTACAAAAAGATGGCATTTTGTCATCGTGAATACAGGAATGAATGTCATTCGAGACTACTTAATTAATGTTATTATTTGCAATTACGTGTTGATGTCAAAAACCAGAAAGTCAAATTGAAGCACTATAATCCCTAAGAAAAAGATAAACACAAATACTAATCCGTCAATGATCTGCGTTTTCTCTTTTTCATTGTTTCCACATGGTGATGTTAGTGTAAACAAATCAAGGGAAATGCTCAGTCCAAGTGCATTATACTCTATCAATGAGATTCATCCGTTCTTTCTTACGGCCCATATTTATACATAAACTTTAAGCTATCTACCTAGTGGTTACAATGAAACCGAAAGCTAATTATATCCTAATAAAAGCTAATAACAACATAACAGCTAAAACAATAATGTATTGTTCTTGAATAGACTTAACTATGGTAACTCTTGTAACCTCCTAACACAAACTATGGACGGAACCTTATTCTTTTTCAATTTTCTTAAGCTTTCATCTTATCTATTGAATCCACATCATACACTTAAAATCCAGGCTCTAAGGTCATTTGGCACTATATAAGTTGGATAATTCTTGCTTCTACCGTATTGGTGGACGTGCATATCCACTTCTTATAAATAGTGTATTTTCATCGTAAAATTTTACAATAAGAATCATCCATTTTCTCAATCATCATTTAAAGATTATCCCTATAAAAATAATTCGGATCAAAGATTGCTTAGTCATCCAAATATATCAAATAATTAGATAATTCATTATGAATATGTTACTTGATATACCTGCACTATCAATTTATTCCACAAATTTGAATGATTAAATGATTTTTTATTCAAACAATTTTTTACAGGTTTTTATCACAAATAGTCCTTCAAATTGACCCTCACCATCAAGATGGTCCCTGAAATTAAAAATCAATCAATGTAGTCCATGAAAATAGGTGTCACAAATCAATGTAGTCTTTCTGTTACAATTATGCTAAAAATTTCGTTAAGTGCTGATGTGGCACATAAATGGGCTCCAAAAGATTTATGGGCTTTTATCACAAATGGTTCTTGAAATTGACCCACACCATCAAGAATTCAAGATGGTCCCTGAAATTGACCCACACACCATCAATGTGGTCATTGAAATTGAAAATCAATCAATGTAGTCTTTGAAAAATAAGTGTCGCAAATCAGTATGATCCTTCCGCCACAATTTTGTAAAAAAATTTGTTATGTGCTGATGTGGGTATAATAATTAATTAAAAAAGTTGTCCAAATACATTTTTGCACAATGGATCTTTTTTTTCTTATAGTAGGGCGTACTCCGAAGAGAGATCCTTTCCATAAATTCTCAAAGGTACAAGGCTTAACTAAGGCCTAAGAGGGGGTGTGGAAATAGTTTTCAACCAACAATAGACACACCTCAGATATAACGTCATTATTTGAAGGCAAACCTCGTCATTCTTTGCATCACCAGACCACTAGGGAAGCGCCGAACAAGCTCTCTAAGATTAAGGTTATGAGAATATTGATCGCCTAAATGTTAACGGTGATATCCCATAAGTCGTTGCCAATGGGCCGAGCCGTCACCAAAGGTGATCTCAATCTAGGTTCACTTCAGTGAGAGAATAGAGAGCGAATTAGGTAGAGATATGTGGATTGGGATCGGAGGTGATTGCAGGATTGGGTTTTTGGGTTGATAATCTTTTTATTAAGTATTAAATTATTAAGACTATTTGTAATTTTTTTTAATTTAATTAGACTTGTGTGACCTATTTATGTGTCACATCAGCACGTAGCATAAATTTTGACAGAATTGTGACGAAATGACTGATGCGAGATTTTATACGCACACAAATTAAACCCTCTTTTTATCAATTGTAGTATAGGTGCAAGTAGGGATCGTTCAGGACCGGGGATTAGGAGGGATTGTTAATCACTTGGAAACTGACTCAAAAACGTAAAAACGTAATATAAAACACTAAACTAGACTCAAAGAATACAAAATTAAAGTTTAAAACACTAAGACAAACCAAAAACTCAAAATGCTTTAAAAACACAAACTAAATTGAATTCTAACTAAAATGAACATTAAAGCAAAAGGGGGGGGGTTTGATTTGACGAAATTAACTAAATTGCACAAATTGTAATTAAAGGCAAAACGTAAATATAAATGTGATGAAAATATGGATGATGGAATAGCCAAGGGGTTCTTCTCCACACATATTACACTTGCATACAAGATTGATTCTCAGTTGGTCTTTCGATAAATTATGAAACTCAATACTCCGGGTTAATTAGGTCCGTTTAAATTAACCGTCAAGTTTTCCTTAAGTTAATGAATTGGATGGGTTAGCGCAACGTAATTCACAACATTCTCCAAAAGTCCTTTACGTGAACAGCACAATAAAGATACAATCAAAGATCATTAAGCATTATGAAAACTATAAGTGTTGACGAGGCATTCGTTACTATGATGAGCATGAAACTCGTGCCAAGAATTCATTTAACGCGATTGTTTATAAGCAACCTCCACTACTTGTGAATATAAGTTCGTAACGATTAGGTGAAACTCACTTATATTCTAGCGTCATATTCATGCATGAAAATTAAGCGCGCATTCTTAATAAACATTCATAAATAAGTTATCAATCAAACGGTTAAACAAATTGAATCCACAACTTATGAAATTCCAACGAAAGTTAATCAATTCATATTGCAAGTAATAAACATTTATTTCGAATCACCCCCTAGCTAAAGGGGGTTTAGTTCCTCATATCTTTGAAATCAAAGAAACGCCTAAACATTCCAACAACTCAAACTTGAATTGTATGAACGTTTAGGCACTCTTCTCTTCCATTCCTCATACGTACAAAACAAAGAGAATTAAAATGAAACATTGAAATCAAAGAATCACCTAAACATTCCAACAACTCAAACTTGAATTGTATGAACGTTTAGGTCCTCTTCTCTTCCTCGTTGTTGTAGCACAAGGTCTAAGGTGAGGTTTGGGGATTATGGAAATGGATGAGGAGTGGTGGAAATGGAAGCAATGGAGGAGAAGTGGAAGGGGGACTCACGGTTTTGGATTCTAAGGGGAAGTGTTTGTGTTAGTTGTGGTGTGAGAAATGGAGATGGAGTCGGGAGTGAATGAATGCAAGGGTATTTATAGGAGTAATGGAGGGAACATAACAGCTAGGAGGTGGGTGGAAATGTGGCTGCATGTTTGGTGAATGATTATGAGTGAATGCATGTGACTTGTGGCTGCAAAGAGAAGGAGAAAAGCTGGAATTGCATGTGGAGTGTGTTGAAATGAGAATAGGCCACGACATGGAGTGTGGGATTAATTGAATTGTGGTGCAATGATGAAGAATGCATGTGGAATGGATGCAATGATGAAGAATGAAAGTTGGAAAGCTGCAGCAATGTGTGTGGATGCTGGAAATGATGGAAAGGCACGGCAAAGAGTTGTTTTGGGGTTTAAATGGTGCTGTTTTGTATGCCAAGGAATGTGTGATGAATGATGAAGTTTTGCATGTGCTTAATGATTAAAGGGTGAGAGGATGCAGCTGCAATAATGTAGAATGAAAGCTGGAAGTTTTGAATGGGGAATGCACATGCAAACAGCTAGGAAAAGTTGTGGATTAGATTAGAAATGTCAAGGTTATGCACGGCAAAGGGTGAATGGGAAGAGAAATGGGAGTGCATGTGGTTTTATGGTTGAATGATTAAAGGGACATGTGGGGTGTAAATGCATGTGGCTTGTTTGTGGTGAGTTGGAATTAGGGGGAAATGCATGTGAATTGATGGAAAGGGATTGGGAATGCACGGCACAAAGGATGGAAAAAGGGTTGAGCGGTGTGTGTAATTGCATGTGTTGAATTGGAATGTGGTTGAATTAAAGAATGGGAGTGCATGTGCAAGGTTGTTGTTGTGATAAGTGATAAGTGATAGGTGTATGGTTATGATAAGTGATAAGTGAATGATATGTTAAGTGATAAATGAATGATATGTGGTGAGTGATAAGTGAATGGAAGTGATAAGTGATAAATGAATGGAAGTGATAAGTGAATGGTTTGATAAGTGAATGATATGATAAGTGAATGCTTATAATAAGTGAATGATATGATAAGTGAATGATATGATAAGTGAATGCTTTAAGTGTTTAAAATAGGGAACAAAGCCCTTCCTTGCATGGCAAGGAAGGGAGACACAAGGAAACACACGACAATGTCCTAAGGTTGCAAGGAATGTTGTTTTTGTGTTCTAAAATGCGTAGGAGTCTTCAATGATGCTTAAACATGAGGTCTTTTAGGATTTAACTTTCCTACTTCAAGTCTTTAATTTCGTCCATCCTCTTGGCTCCAAGCATATGATATCCATTCCAATCTCTAATTTGCTCCAAAAGGCTCCAAAAGGCATCCTTTTGCATACCTTGCCCTTAGAACCTGAAAACACACAAAAGAAGCATAAAAGACTAAAATAACTAGAGAAACATATCGTAAATGCACGAGAACAAGCCATTTAAGTCGCATGAATATGCTCCTATCAAATACCCCCACACTTATCTTTTGCTAGTCCTCGAGTAAAACAGAAAGAAAAACAAAACAAAACCAAACGAAACAAAACAAGTAAAACACAACCTAAACCTTCCAACAACCGTCTTAGGGATTTCCAATGCACATGACACGTTAAAAATCATCATTCCCACATATTTTAGTCATCTTCACACTTAAGTACATTCTTAATCATAGTCACCATATACTAGTTCACAATTAAGCATTTAAAACCCTGTTTTGAATGTAGTAACATGCCTTAGAGAATTTGCTCGATTCCTTACAAGATATGCACTCGATTTTCACTCAGATTTTCTAACTACACACCCTAATCTAGTCATATGTGAGAAGATTGATGTAAACATGAAAACGAACACTCACATATATGTATCACAAAGAACGCAATTTCTGGAGTTAATAAGCATGTTTAGATATGATCTCATGAATGGAATGCTACTACTTAGATGCGAGAACCAGTGACACCATAAGCTCATATCAATTCCAAACTCCACAAATTGAAACACATAACACTCAAGATAGAAGCATAAGGTTTGAAACGGAGCTAAAGGTGTTTGGCTAACAAAGAAGGGATATGGAAAACAAAGGTTCTTAAAGAAATAGCGAGCAAAGCATTTGAATTAACGTAGAATTCACTTTTGAATGAAAACTCAACTTTTGAACAAGGGGGAACAAGCTCTTTTTCCTTTCTTTCTTTTCTTTTCTGTTTTTCTTTTTCATATGTTTTTCACAATTTTTTTTCTTTTCTTTTGACTCTCAAAACATACATAAACACTTAAGAACAAAACATTCTCTCCCCCACACTCATTTTCTTTCATAATGTAACTCAAAAGGAATTCATTTAAGTCATGCTCACTATCATTTAAGAACAAGGGTGTGGATTGTCCTAAACTAGGCTAGGTAAGGGGTGATGTGGGTAACAAAGAAAATAGGCTTAAAAAAAAAAAAAAAAAAACTCAAAGGGGTTAAAACTTACAACAAATACGAAATATGGGAAGTAAGGCTATTTGGCTATGGTGGCAACTACACAACTTCATCTTGATATATGTTATGCAATTCAATGTCATGCTTTGAATGAAACGGATATAAGTTCTAGCATTTAGTTCTATCATGATACAATTGCATTCTAAGTAGCAACCAAGCAAGGAATGATGAGATCATGCAACGACTTTGGAAAACAAGAAATCACAGAATATAACTCTCCAAAGAAGGTAATGGCTCGAGTCTCACAGGGTTGTAGCGTTTGTTTGAGTTCCTTCCTTCAAGCATGTTACTAAAACGAATTTTTCTTTTATGATTGCATGTGAAGTTATACATTATAACCATAACCAAGCATATACCAAGAGTAAATCAAACTTTTCTCTATGTTAATAACTCTTTTTAACCGTCATGCAATTACAAACCAAATCCTTATCATTGTGTTGGAAGGTACCCTAAGACACAAACACACAAAAACGACTCAAAACACTCTTTTTAGGCTTTTCAAAACATTTTTTTCAAATTTTTATGTGATTTTCGGAGTTATAAAACAAAACACACTAAAACACTCTAAAACAATTTAAAAACACCTTAAAACAGCAAGGAACAACATTTGAAGTTATGGGTGATAAAATCCCACGAATTTGCATAAATATACTTAGTTACCCCCCCCCCCCACACTTAAATCAAACATTGTCCTCAATGTTTTAAGCATAGATTCACACAAAACATAAGTAAACACACAAAAAGCAATTCAACATACTAAACATGGCAGAATGTAATTAACAAAGAGAAGAGTTTAGGGACGCAAATCTGGTTATGGAGTGTAAATTCCCTTTTCTCCTTGGTGATTGCATTGAGGCTTTGATCTTTGTGATTCCACATGCTTACTCTTGAACTGGTTTCTGCCCATCGTTGATTTTCCTTTGTGCTACTTTTGAACTGGGCAGCAGGATGGTTCTTTTGGTCTCCCCCGAAAGTCTGAGCTTATCCCTTTTATCTGTTTCTTTGTTCAATCTTTGCAGGAGTGGTCCCTTCTCTGGAAGTGTATCAACCGTTGAAGATGACTACTCGAGAGCAACGCCAGGTAAGCAATCAGGGATAGATTCCAGGCAGTTGGCTCCAGATCGGAAGACTGACTCCAAGTGCCGGCTGATTGCTTCTTTTACTTTGCCATGCAAGTAGGAACAAGGACAAAGAAAAAGACAGGGAAAGAGCATGATATGAGATACTTTTGCTTTTGACCTTGATGATATGAGATACCTTTGCTTTTGAATAAGCGGTGAATGAATCAGCACATGTATTTGTTGTGCCGTTTACTCCTGGGTCATCTGTACTCCAGGCATCTGGTATCATCTTTGGGGAAGAAGAAAAAAATGAGTATTTCGAAAGGCTTTGCTGGGAGTGCGCCCTCAGAGGTGAGGGAGAGTTGGGCATTTTCTTCAGGTCTGCCTTGCCATAAAAAAATGAAGGTCGACATATATAGAGATAATAGCAAGTGGTGGTACTTTTTACCCTTGTCGACAAACGTTTTGATCTCGCAAATCCGGCTTTTTGAAATAGTGGCGCCTCTTCGATCTTTGAATACGCCTCTTCGATTTCTGAGCAGGCGCCCCTTCGATTTCTGAACGACGCCCCTTCGATTTCTGAACGACACGTGGTAGTGCAGATGCGACTCCTTTTGACAAAGCTGCACGCGTCTTCTGAAAAGCAGAGAAAGCGTCGCCGAACTTTGCACTTGTCGGCTAAAGATGTGTAGTTGCGATGATGGCCTCCACGTGTTTTCAGCTTTGTCAGAAATCTTTTGACAAAGTTGAACGCGTTTTCTGAAAAGCCGAGGGAGCGTCGCCTAACTTACGCCGGAAAATCCGGCTCTTTGAATCGGTGGACGTGTCGCCTTGGCTTTTTATAGAGCTATCGATCACCGCCAACATACACACTCTGAAGATTTCCCATTCTTGAACATCGTCTCCGGCCCTTTGAAAAATTTTAACTCCATCCACCCCTTCTCTTTGAACACTTTTGAAAAAAAATGGCAAACTCATCGAACCTTAGCTTAGATTTGAGTCTCAGCAGCGATCCGGTTGCGCCCCGTCAAGGTAATGTATGGCGCCCTTCTTTTTTATCTTCTAACGGTCCTCTTTCAGGTGAAGACTCTGTGATGCAGGACACCATAACAGCTACAATAGTAGCTAGGAACCTCCTCACACCAAAAGATAGTAGGCTGCTGTTAGAACGGTCCGATGAGTTGGCCGTTCAAGAGTCCCTCGCACTTAGTGTTCAGTGTGCGAGCTCTGTGTCCAACATGGGCCAACGCCTGCTTGCTCGGTCCCGCCAAGTGGAATCGTTGATGGCAGAGGTGGAAAGTCTTAAGCAGGAAATCAAACAGCTTAAGTACGAGAATAGAAGTTTGCATGTGCTTGCAAATAACTATTCGGCGGGCATGAAGAGGAAGCTTGATGAGCTACAAGAATCTGAGGGTCGAATTCACAATGACCGTCAAAGGCTTGCGTCTTATCTCCAGAAGCACCTTTTTCCTGGGTCATCCAGCGTTTGGCCAAGTATTGAGGCCTGGAATGCTCTAGCTCCGATGCCTTCCGCTTCTATTCCTTCTGCTTCTATGCCTTCCGCTCCTATGCCTTCCGCTTCTATTCCTTCTGCTTCGACGCCTCGTAGTGGGGCTTCACGTAAACATCCTCTGTGAAGGCTCCATCTTTCTCCATGTTTAGTATCTTTCTTTTTTTTTTCTTTTTTTTTTCTTTTTTTTTTTTATTTTTTATTTTTTATTAACATAAATAAAATCAAACGGCATGGAATTGGTCCTTGAATGGAAGGTGATACTTGAAGTGAACCGGCATTGGTTTGAATTCTAGTGTAGGTGCCTGATTCAAAAAAAATAGCAAGTTAGTATAAAATCTAATGAAATTTGGAAAAAAAAACTTACTTGTTTTGTCCGACAAGAACTCAATGACAAACACCACTCCTTTGAAAGTTTCAGGGATATTGGACTTGGCCAGATTGCAAGTGATGGTTATGACTTGTCCAATGTCATCAAACTTAACTTCTTTGGATTTTGTGGTTTCAAGAACGTCCTCTTTGATGAATTCATGACATTCCCTACTTGTCACCTTTGGAAGGGCTTCCAAGATGTCTTTTTCACCTTCTTCTTCCTTGGAAGTCATGAATCTGCAAGGAATAGGGATACTTGTTGGAACGGGGTTAAAAATAATGAAATTTGGAACAACCATACCTGTATTAGATGGCAAAGGAGCAATAGGTGCCTCCGGTAAAGATGTTTCCACCCTTGCCGTGGGTTGGGTGTATTCATCCTCAAATTGCACTATTTCATCTTCCATGTGATTTGATTTTGATGGTTGAGGATCCGTTCCAACCTCCTTGTCACTTCTCAACATGATTTCCTTGGCAGTTTCAAATTCTCCCTTCGGATTTGCAATGGTTGAACTAGGGAGTTCGCCTTGGTCTCGAAATTGTCCTACGAACTCCGCGATCTGCCCAATTTGCTTTTCCAAATGGTCCAACCCTTGTGGTGGCTGCATAGGCATTGAATAGAACTCCTCATATGGCTGCCAATATCCTTCTTGTTGAGCCTCATTGTCTTGATTTTGTGAGCCCTGCACCAAACAAATTAATTCATTGCTTTTGATTATAATCTATTGACGAACTTGAGTTTGGTTGGGCATATTGAATATGAGGTTGTGGTGGCTGCCAATATCCTCCTTGTTGAGCATTTTGAGGTTCCCACCACATAGAGTTTGAATGATCACTCCAATCCGAATTGTAAGTATTGGAAAACACGTTATTCCTTGATTGAAGATTAAATATATCAACTCTTTGCATTTGGGACCTTTCCATGAGTTGTGACAAAAGAGAAGCATTATCAAGTGCCATCTAGTACTTGAATTCAACAAACAAAACACAAATAAAACAAACTAAATCTAAAATACATAACAGAAACAAACAATCCAAGGGATTAGCAAATTTGATGCGAGATTTTATACGCACACAAATTAAACCCTCTTTTTATCAATTGTAGTATAGGTGCAAGTAGGGATCGTTCTGGACCGGGGATTAGGAGGGATTGTTAATCACTTGGAAACTGACTCAAAAACGTAAAAACGTAATATAAAACACTAAACTAGACTCAAAGAATACAAAATTAAAGTTTAAAACACTAAGACAAACCAAAAACTCAAAATGCTTTAAAAACACAAACTAAATTGAATTCAAAACTAAAATGAACATTAAAGCAAAAGGGGGGGGGGGGTTTGATTTGACGAAATTAACTAAATTGCACAAATTGTAATTAAAGGCAAAACGTAAATATAAATATGATGAAAATATGGATGATGGAATAGCCAAGGGGTTCTTCTCCACACATGTTACACTTGCATACAAGATTGATTCTCAGTTGGTCTTTCGATAAATTATGAAACTCAATACTCCGGGTTAATTAGGTCCGTTTAAATTAACCGTCAAGTTTTCCTTAAGTTAATGAATTGGATGGGTTAGCGCAACGCAATTCACAACATTCTCCAAAAGTCCTTTACGTGAACAGCACAATAAAGATACAATCAAAGATCATTAAGCATTATGAAAACTATAAGTGTTGACGAGGCATTCGTTACTATGATGAGCATGAAACTCGTGCCAAGAATTCATTTAACGCGATTGTTTATAAGCAACCTCCACTACTTGTGAATATAAGTTCGTAACGATTAGGTGAAACTCACTTATATTCTAGCGTCATATTCATGCATGAAAATTAATCGCGCATTCTTAATAAACATTCATAAATAAGTTATCAATCAAACGGTTAAACAAATTGAATCCACAACTTATGAAATTCCAACGAAAGTTAATCAATTCATATTGCAAGTAATAAACATTTATTTCGAATCACCCCCTAGCTAAAGGGGGTTTAGTTCCTCATATCTTTGAAATCAAAGAAACGCCTAAACATTCCAACAACTCAAACTTGAATTGTATGAACGTTTAGGCACTCTTCTCTTCCATTCCTCATACGTACAAAACAAAGAGAATTAAAATGAAACATTGAAATCAAAGAATCACCTAAACATTCCAACAACTCAAACTTGAATTGTATGAACGTTTAGGTCCTCTTCTCTTCCTCGTTGTTGTAGCACAAGGTCTAAGGTGAGGTTTGGGGATTATGGAAATGGATGAGGAGTGGTGGAAATGGAAGCAATGGAGGAGAAGTGGAAGGGGGACTCACGGTTTTGGATTCTAAGGGGAAGTGTTTGTGTTAGTTGTGGTGTGAGAAATGGAGATGGAGTCGGGAGTGAATGAATGCAAGGGTATTTATAGGAGTAATGGAGGGAACATAACAGCTAGGAGGTGGGTGGAAATGTGGCTGCATGTTTGGTGAATGATTATGAGTGAATGCATGTGACTTGTGGCTGCAAAGAGAAGGAGAAAAGCTGGAATTGCATGTGGAGTGTGTTGAAATGAGAATAGGCCACGACATGGAGTGTGGGATTAATTGAATTGTGGTGCAATGATGAAGAATGCATGTGGAATGGATGCAATGATGAAGAATGAAAGTTGGAAAGCTGCAGCAATGTGTGTGGATGCTGGAAATGATGGAAAGGCACGGCAAAGAGTTGTTTTGGGGTTTAAATGGTGCTGTTTTGTATGCCAAGGAATGTGTGATGAATGATGAAGTTTTGCATGTGCTTAATGATTAAAGGGTGAGAGGATGCAGCTGCAATAATGTAGAATGAAAGCTGGAAGTTTTGAATGGGGAATGCACATGCAAACAGCTAGGAAAAGTTGTGGATTAGATTAGAAATGTCAAGGTTATGCACGGCAAAGGGTGAATGGGAAGAGAAATGGGAGTGCATGTGGTTTTATGGTTGAATGATTAAAGGGACATGTGGGGTGTAAATGCATGTGGCTTGTTTGTGGTGAGTTGGAATTAGGGGGAAATGCATGTGAATTGATGGAAAGGGATTGGGAATGCACGGCACAAAGGATGGAAAAAGGGTTGAGTGGTGTGTGTAATTGCATGTGTTGAATTGGAATGTGGTTGAATTAAAGAATGGGAGTGCATGTGCAAGGTTGTTGTTGTGATAAGTGATAAGTGATAGGTGTATGGTTATGATAAGTGATAAGTGAATGATATGTTAAGTGATAAATGAATGATATGTGGTGAGTGATAAGTGAATGGAAGTGATAAGTGATAAGTGAATGGAAGTGATAAGTGAATGGTTTGATAAGTGAATGATATGATAAGTGAATGATATGATAAGTGAATGCTTTAAGTGTTTAAAATAGGGAACAAAGCCCTTCCTTGCATGGCAAGGAAGGGAGACACAAGGAAACACACGACAATGTCCTAAGGTTGCAAGGAATGTTGTTTTTGTGTTCTAAAATGCGTAGGAGTCTTCAATGATGCTTAAACATGAGGTCTTTTAGGATTTAACTTTCCTACTTCAAGTCTTTAATTTCGTCCATCCTCTTGGCTCCAAGCATATGATATCCATTCCAATCTCTAATTTGCTCCAAAAGGCATCCTTTTGCATACCTTGCCCTTAGAACCTGAAAACACACAAAAGAAGCATAAAGGACTAAAATAACTAAAGAAACATATCGTAAATGCACGAGAACAAGCCATTTAAGTCGCATGAATATGCTCCTATCAATGACTACATTAATTTGTGATGAAAGGACCACATTGATTTTCATCTTACAAATTTCTTATTAGAATGATGGGGCCCATTTATGTGCCACATCAGCATTTAATAAATTTTTTAACAGAAATGTGACGAAAATGACCACATTGATTTGCGACACCTATTTTCAGGGACTCCATTGATTGATTTTCAATTTTAGGGACCATCTTGATGGTGAGGGTCAATTTCAAGAACCATTTGTGATAAAAAAAAAAAATCCTTTTTTAAATGAATAATCTTCAAAATAAAAATTAAGAAATTGAATAATTCTATTAAGAAATTTCTATGATGAAAATACTAGCATCCTTTGACATTTGTAACCTCACCTCGATTGGTGGTTTACAGATGGCCTTATCCCATCATTAGCTTGCCCAAGAAAACTTGCAAATTTATGTAGCATACAAGTGTCATGGAAATATAGACCTCCAATCTCTTAGGCCATCTCCAACCGAAGGGTCCAAAGGGTCAGAGGGTCGAAAATAGCCTGAAAACCGTCCCCAACCGAGGACCAGGCCAAAGGGCTCGTGGGTCCCACTGGACAAGAAAAGGCCAAAGGGAACCAGCCAACCAGCCGGCCCCGAGTCGGGCCAAAATTTGAATTCCAACGGTAACTAGCTGACGTTAGCTAGCCGTTATTTTTGAATTTTTTTTTTTTTTTACAAATTTTTTTTTTCCTATAACTTCCTAAGCCATTAAACAACATTAAATAGCATTAAGTAACATGAAACTACATTAAATAATATTAAGCCAAATTTTGAATTCCAACGGTAGCTAACTGACGTCAGCTAGCCGTTATTTTTTAATTTTCTTTTTTACAAATTTTTTTTCCTATAACTTCCTAAGCCATTAAACAACATTAAATAACATTAACTAACATGAAACAACATTAAACAATATTAAACAACATTGAATAACATTAAACAACATAAAAATTATACAACATAAAAAGAAAAAAAAATTTAACAACATGAAACTTAAACAACATTTTTAAAAACATTTAACAACATAAAACTTAAACGTCTACTCCATGCTTCTTTTGGCCTAATGATGTGCAATAAGATCCTGTTGTAGGTACTTATTTGTGACACGGGAACCTATAATCCTGTAGCGCCTCATGTACTCATTTAAAAAGATACTAATAGCTCTTGGATTGAAAGGCAAATTAGGCCCATCATTTATTTTTGCACGAGCCCTTCTTGACTTATTTGGATCCTCTTGGTTGTCATCAGACTCTCCATCAATATACCCATCTCGCTCATCCTCCACAATCATGTTGTGTAATATGATGCAAGACATCATGATGGAGTCCAAATTTTCCCGACTCCACCCTTTTATCGGTTCCTTGAGGATCTTCCACCGTGCTTGTAGAATACCGAAAACTCTTTCAACATCTTTCCGGTATGCCTCTTGGTGTAAGGTAAAACACTTTTCGGCGTCATTCGCAGGGTTTCGAATTGCTTGGACAAGTGTCGCCCACTTTGAGTAGATGACATTTGATAAGTAATACCCCATATTGTATTGACAGTTGTTGATGTAGTAGTCAAGTTGAGGTGATTTACTTTCCGCCATGTTATTGAATAGGGGTGAACGCCCAAGAACTGTAATGTCATTTTGGGATCCAAAGACTCTAAAGAAAGCATGCCAAATCCATGTGTTATACGAGGCAACCGCCTCAAACACAATAGTTGGCTTTCTTGACCTTTCGCTAAAGCCTCCTTACCATCCGATGGGACAGTTCTTCCAATTCCAATGCATGCAGTCTAATGACCCTATCATGCTTGGAGAGCCACGGTCTTCAGCTTTGCGAAGAAGCTGATCCAGATTGTATTGATTTGGCTCACGGAGGTACTTCTCTTTGTAAAGATGAACAATTGTTTCATAGAATTCAGCAAGAGTATCAAGGCATGTAGACTCAGACATATCGTATGTATCATCCATTGCATCAGTTACGGAGGCATAGGCTATCATTCGGAGTGCAATAGTAACCTTCTGATGAGGTGAGAAACCAGGGCAACCTGCTCTGTCCAGCTTCTGTCGAAAGTATGGATTGACCTGCTGGACATCATGAACTAAACGCTCGAACACATGGCGTCTTATCCAGAAGCGACGTTTGAAATCCTCTTCTGTGTACACCGAGTTGGGATTGAAGTAGTTGTTCATCAAATTGTCATGTGCCATCACTCTGTTTCGTGATTTGTAAGAGTGACTAGCAACAAAGCCACCCCATTGAGGTTGTTCCTCAGTTGGCTAACACACCATGGACGCAACCATGGCTGCCACATATTGTGTGTTATGCCATGCTTTATTTTCTTCATCAGACTCCTTATCTTCTCGTCTCATCTGTGCCTATTTTTCTTCAATTCAGAATTGGATTCGGATCCTCAGTTGGAATTCGAAGAGGATCCAAAGTTGGAATTCATTGCAAACTTGAATTGAAAGAGTTTGAATTGAAGGAAATTGAATTCAAAGGTGTGTGAATTATAGCTCAACATCCATCCTATTTATAGCCCAAAAAAAATTCAAATTCAACGGCTAGTTGATGTTAGTTACTGTTGGATTTGAATTTTTTTTTCAGCCAAAATTTAAAATTTCCCATTTTTCCTTATAAATTTAAGTTTTCGTTTTTAATTTTAATTTGTAGTTTTTAAATTTAAGTTGTTGTAGTTTGTAAATTTAAATAATAAATTATGTTTGGCCCTATAACCCTTTGGCCCTTGGTTGGAGATGGTTTTTTGTGATAGGACTAAAACGAGCTATATGGCCCTTTGGCCATCAATTGGAGATGGTAAGAAATATGACCATGTACTGTTCATTAAAATATTAATTTCTTGGAGGGAAACGAGCCCTCTGGCCCTCCTTCAGTTGGAGATGGCCTTATAAAAGGCCACTAGACTTGCACTAGTTTTGCTCCACCCATGTCACACAGTTCGCACATCTCGCTAGTTCCCGTAACAATGTCACCTAAATGGCTTCTTGTATTCTCTTGGGTGTGATACTTCTCAGCACTTATTCTTTTGCTGATCACCATAAGCCACCTCATAAACCACCACACAAGCCACCAATTCATAAGCCTCCTACTTTGGAAGTGGAGAAGTCAGTTGAATTGGATGGCAAACCTTGCAAGGGACTAAAACCAACCGCCGATTTAGATTGATCATGAGCCTTTAGAGGACTTGTACAAGCTGCCACTGGAGAAGAAACCACCACAAAATCTCTACAAGCCACTCGACAAGCCTCCTTTATCCTAGCTATGTTAATACATATGAACATGTATAAAAATAAGAGTTGCAAGTGATGCAATATTATGCTTTTATAAGCTTTACTTTAATAGTATTACTATTAATCTACTATACTACCTAGGATCGGTTCTGAGTTTTTTGGTGCCCAGTGCGAAAGCTCAAAAATGTGCCTTTTTTTTTTAATACGGAAACATATGTTTAAAAAATTAAAATAAAATAAAATAAACGAGGGCTGGAACCTAGTCGATGCTGGGGGGGCTAGGCCTTCACGCCCAAATTATATTGCTTGAGAAAATATACAATCGGGGGGTGGGGGGGGGGGGGGGTGAGGGGGCATAATACCTAAACCCCGAAAATCAAAAGTACAATCATATACAACCACTCCTAGCAAGGCTCCTTGAAATTTCAACCTTTAAGAAATTGTCTTCTGGCATTTTCCTCTAAATCACCACCATTTTCATGATCATGAGACTCGTCATTAACATCTCTATCCACATAACCACCAATTTCATGATCATGAGACTTCCCAACAACATTTTGTGACTCTTCACCAACATCATTGTCTCTCAAATTTTCAACCGACTCATTCTTTGTAGAATTTTTTTTATTAAGAGATCCTCTTAAACTTTCGGCAATTTCGTTGTCCTTTGCCTTTTTTTCCCTTTTCATATTACCAAAGAGTTGTTTCCCAAAAGACATGGTTTCGATAATTTGTTTGCAAAAATTACCTACACATGATATAACAAAAATTTCCTATCAAAATTATCATTCCAACACATATTATATATTATAAAAACACTAACATCTATTATATATTATAAAAGCACTAACACAGTCTAACATATTATAAAATTGATAAAATTGAACCTAAAAATTGGGTTTGAAATGAAATCAAATAATTCAATTAATCAAGAATTCAATTCATCAACAACAACAATTCTATACATCAATTATCATATAATTCTATGTCACCTGCAAAATTTTATATTAAATTATGAATTGATAATTCAAATTTTAAAAATGAGTTTACCTCAAAACTCAAAAGGGTTAGTGAATGCACTTGCAGCCAATGGTGAATGGCGCTGAGCTAAGAAGGAGGGACCTGTCTGACTGAATAGCAGCTTGTAGTTGCCAACTCAGGAAACAATAAATCACTCACTTGCATCCAATGGAATTGGGAGAAAAGAAAAGGGAGTCAGGGACGCCAGGACAGTGAAGAAGTGGGGTGGAGAATCAGGAAAAGGGTGAATGTATTTGGAAGTTGGGGTTAATTGGGGACTTAGTGGTCCCTCTTATGTTTATTTATTTATTTATTTATTTATTATTATTATTATTATTATTATTATTTTGGTAATGCCCTACACCTGGGCCCTTTTTCATCTTTTGTTAAACTTGGGCTCTTGCCCTCCAGCCCCTATTTGGGCTCTGGATTTTTTATTTTTTTTTTATACCTAGTTATTTGGAATTTTTTTTTCGTGCCCCTTTTAGTTTTGGCCCCTGGACAATTGCCTTGGTGCCACAAGGTCTGGGCCAGGCTTGGTACTACCACTACTAGTAGCTTGCTAGTGTTCATGCTCGTTTTTTGTTAGTAAGGCATGGTTTGGGGTTTCCCGTACCAACTTTATATGTACTCAGTTTCAACTAGCTTTTAATAAATGCTTATGTTGTTGAGATTGTTAATCTTACGTAGAGAATTGTGTCAGTTTTATGGTAGCTGTCCAAATTCTAATATAGTATTAAATATCCTCTTTCACACATTACCAAACAGTTATGGATTAATTGGACGCGATAATAATACTTCCTAGAGACTATAACCTTGAAGATTTATCGTTAAGGTAAACTATTTAATATTTCGATCGAATATGAGCTAATACTGTTAAATCTTCCTTGAGCAAGACTTGAGGTTGACAAATGTAAATTAAGCGTGCCAATAAAGAATGGATCTCCGCTCCTTTGTTGCCAATAAGCAAGTTGAGATTCTATTTGGCGATCCATGTGGAAGAATTTTGTTACTGATAATTTTTCATGATTCGACTAATTGGAGAATAAGAGATTATATTCATACACTCCAAATTACTTTTTCCATTCTTTTTAAAATTTTTAATACTTTTCTATCAAATGTTTGTGGTGTGTCAAAAATATATTAAAAAATAAAAAGGTGTGAGAAAGTAATTTAGAATGTGTGAATATAATCTCTCAATTAAATTAGAAACCGAACTAACCAAACACAGTTCAATTCCGGTTTTGCGTCATTTTATGGGGGTTGGGGGAATGAGCTCGAATTGAGTTCCATTGCTTTCGATATATAGGCCCATGATAATTGTGCTTTAAGCCCAGAAAATACTTCCCATGTTATTCCAATGCCACCATGCCAATCAACTGTGAAACTTTTTTATTTTTTATACAACAATGTATTTACATTAAGAGGTGCAGAAATAAATTGGAATTAAACTTTCATCTTTGAGTATCTAACCTAAGTGCTTTTACTTATAAGTGAAAATAAATACTACAAGATTGTAGTATTAAGTGACAGTTGTGGAACACTTTAAGTAAACTTGGCATTTCAAAACCTGCAACTAATATTTAATTTAATTAATTAATCATATCCTCTATCTTTTTTTTATATAAAAATGTTGTACAATTTGTGGAAACTTTGAAATACGTTGTAGTCGTAAATTAATTAGGAATGTGATTGGGTAAATTCGTATGGGATTCTACAACGTCTTTTAGATAGTGTCCTAGTTGTAATGTATTATTTGAAAGGCTAGGATTCTGCCTTCCTTACTACTATAAGTAAAAGCACAATGAAATGAGCTAATACACACACACACACACTACAGAATTCATCAATTATCTCTTCTCTCTCTTGTCACCGGCCTATCTTTCTCTATAATATCCCTCAGTAAAGTAGGCCTACAACAAAATCAGCATAATAAGTTAATTTTTCAGAATAGAAAACCTCAAATATCGGAAGTTGTTAAACATATTTGTGTTATTTATTTAAACATTTAAAAGTAAATGTATAATATTAAATTAAAAATGGTTAGAATCACAAAAAATATGGTTGGGATCCTCCAAATGAAGGTGTTTGAACCTGATTTTACACACACTCAACCCATTTACTCCAAGATGTTGAATGAAAGAAATATTAAGGATCATGATTGGTTTCCAGACAAAGGTTGATCAATTGCACAATCAATCTAGGCTCAGAGTCTTAGTTGAAGATAGCGAGACTTGACGTTAATAGAGTTTTGATAAAAAATAATTCTGAGTATATTCAAAGAATATGCGAAGGAATTTGAATATTAACATAATTTACAACTCGACAAACTTGGTCATTACGAAATTCACCCTTATAAATTTGAGGTTTTGCAACGTGGAGATGACATTTAACTCAACATAAACAAATGCTCCATGCAAAACCCTCTCACACCCCTGGAAAAATACTAACTGATTCAATAACCACTTTGTCAACACATATTCAGTTTAGATAAACATCATTAGGTTGACCAACTAACAACACATTCAGTTTAGGTGCACATCATTGGAGTCATATAATCAGCCATTCTAGGGAGTACCTTCAGTTTGGTTGGTTACGTTATCTATCCAAGTCTCAGACGGTGAAGAGTTTTTTTATTCTTTTGTCGAAAAAGGTCACTTCATCAGTTTTCCCTACAATATGAGGTATTATATGGTCTGTTATTCATAAGTACATTTTAGAATTCGGCATTCAAACAGCCGAACCACTTTCACCATAAAGACACTCATTTTCTTTGGGTAACTTTGTCCCCACAACTTGATACTGATTAGGTGCACCTATATTTTCATAAATATAATTGAAGTTGTCGAAATTGGTGTAGAAGATCCTGAACTAAATAGTGAATTACATAGCCTTGTCTCCATGTTTTGGATCCTAGACCAAAAGTGGTGTTGCTTTCTCAGCCGAAATCGCTTGATGCAGAGGTCAACAACGCATTTCACCATCACACTCTGTTTACCCAACTAAGCTCCATTGCCAATTAGCACGCCCGCATCAACATAAGGATGTAGTTAGCTCAGTAGTTACTCGTTCTGTGCACCACGTAGCTTTTGTAGTTTTTATAGTCAACATTTTGGCACGCGTAGTGTGACACGGTGCTAAAACTATGAAGTTTATAGGATATATTAAGATACCAATTCAGCCTCCCTTCGACTAATTGAACGAAATCCAACCTCAACTCAAGAAACACATTAAAAAGACTGAGGTGAAATGTTGAAAACAAATGCCTATTTTACCTTACAAGGCCAATAAGTAAAAGAAGAAATGGCCAGATAAGGAACACTTTCCTTACGTTATTGAATTCAAATCTATGTTGTTTAGAGAATGGTTAAACCAAAAGGTTGGGTCAGGGAGGGTAGGGGCAATTCTTACTCCAGCCCAATCATGCCTCGTCTTAAGAAGTGTGTCAGATTGGCCGAAGAAGAACACATATTTGTTCAATTGAGTTAGAAAAGTTGGTCGGCCTAGAAAAAAAAAAAAAATTCATGTTTCCTGATCCAAATATTGACTCCGAAGATAATTAGTCAGAGGATTGTTCCAATGGAAAACAAGGCCGGAAAACGGCATCAGATGAAGAAACCATGTCAATCGATATGGTTATTAGAGATAAAGCCAATATGGAGCAATATCATTTAGTTGAGTTGTTCGAGTTAAAAGCTAACATTGGCGAAGTGACTATGCTCGGGGGCCATAATAACTTGGAGTACTTTGCTTCCGAGAATAAAAAATATTTGGCCAAGTGAAGAATATTTGGAGTTGATCCTTTACTTGGCTTGGAGTAAAATCATAATGAAACTGTCAAAATAAAGCATCGTTGGCCTCCTTCTCATTATGGTTCGGCCATTCTTGTTTTTGTTTGCTTAGAAAATATTAACTTTTATATTTGGCTTTAGGTTGATACTTAAGAAAATAGGAGGCAACAAGCGGTTGTTTGCAAAAAAAGAAAAGAAAAGAAAAAGTGCAATTTAGTGGCCACCCACTTTAGTCGGTAAGCCTTAATATGGACTAGTTGGTTAATTCAGCATTATTGTTTCGCCAAGCTTTAATAAATTACATTCGGTTGCACAAGACAATGCTCCAGAAAATAAAGGTTTTGTGTTGGACCCAATTTTGCACAGCGGTGGATGAACGAACCTGCAAGAACAAAGACCAAGAAAGATTGTGAAACCAAGTAAGAGGGAGGGTTGTTCCCAGCGTAGGCACTTCAACGATCAAGTCAAGAAATAAGGGAAATAAGTGAGATGAATGTTAAGTGTATAGAGAGAGCTCAGGATGTCTATCCCTTTGTGAGGAGTTAGGATACCTATTTATAGGTATTGAGGAGTCGTCCTAGGTGCTCTGCCAATTCTCCGAGTCGTTAGAATCGTTGGAATTAAAGGTAAGGCTCTATCCACTCAGATGTCCCTGTTGTATGGTTCAGAGCAGTCTGACTCTATGCAACATGGGTCAACACTGCATGTCTTCTGCCTAATATACAATCACATCGCCCATTCCAATCACTCTGCGGCTCTACCCATACTTTCGTAGCAAGGTTCTTGCAGTTTGGATGGGACATGATCAACTGGCATTTGAGTAGAGGTAGTTGAGAATGAAGTGGTGCCTACGATGCCTACTCCAGTCGGAGTGCCTAGGGGGAGACGAATTGTATAAGAGACAGATTGTATAATTTCGTTAAGGTTCCAATTGTGGAATGTTTATATAGAGTTCTGCTGGGAACCACCAAGTCTTAGTATCTTGTGATAAATGGTATAAAGATGCCTTACTCACTCCTGGTTAGCTTGACAAAGTGTATTCATGTGTTCACTGTTCCGAAGAGGTGAAAAATATTGTGAAGTCTAGTTTCATTGTTTGACTTTCCTTGTCAAATGTTGTAAATTGTACCACACTTGCTCTACTTAGATTTAAGGTTTAAATGATACTTTGGGATCATACTATTGGAAATATCATTTCAAAAGCTTAACTTCTCTCATCAAAGGTTTGTTCATACATATGAATTTCACGACATTATTTCTAGTTCATTCTATCTAGTGGTTCTGTCTCATCAAAACTTCTCACTACTTTCATGGGAGCTGGGCACACACTTTAAGACAACCCACATGGGCTTTATGTCAGCCTTTTCCCTGATAGTGTTTTTCAACCTTGGATCTTTTCAGATTGATTTTGCACATGACACATGGCTTTTTTGGTCCCCTTTCTATCTGAACATCAATCCTTCTTTAAAAGGTAAATCTAGGGTTCATTTGTTCTTTGGGGTTTGAGATTGGAAAATTTTTTAAAGCTTTATTTTTCATCTCCATCTTAGATCTCCTAGGAGCATCAATCATATTTTATGGGTAATGTTCTTCATCGAATGTTTTCTAAATCTATCTTTGAAATTGTTAGCTTAAATTTGTTTGATATGCTCATTTATTTTGACTAGGAGTTTTACATTTTCAGAAAAGAGTTTATTTTAGCTTTAAGCTACCTCTTATATTCTTCATTGAAACCTAGCCACAAAACCATGTTCATGCATTAAACACCCAATCACTGCATATTAGGGTAGCATAGTCTTCATGGTTTTGTTTTAATTTTGTGGTCAAGTTTTTCAAGTTTCAAATCTTTAAATTGACCTCTTTTTGGATTCGAGTCAGTTTCATCTTTCAAGTATTTGACTGGTGAAAAAGACTAGACATCGAATCCAAATTTGATCAACTTCATCACAACATCATTTGCATAAGTTGATTTGATTTTGATTGCACAAGGTGAAGAGCTCAGGAGGAGCTGCCACTTAGTGAAGATTAAAGGAATTCATCTCGGGTAAGGCAAGGTTGCACAAAGGTGAAGCTGCTTTGTAGACTAGGTCTAGGAATTGAGTTTTGCGTGGTACTTTATAAGAATCTTGTTTACACTAGTGGATTGGACTCAGTGGTGAGTTCCTGATTTTTTTTAACCCAGAAGTGGGTTTTTCCAGCCAGAAACTTCTTGCGTTCTTTGTCTCTTAAATTCGTTTACATATCTTATTTACTTGCATATGTTTCATGAACCCTATGAATTGTTATTTGATATGTATTAGAGACTAAGTTTACACTGCATATTATGAGCAATGAATGAAATTGTTATTGATTAGGATAACTTGTAGTGAACCAAGTTTGATTCGTAGATTGGCGTTCGATTAACTGACGAATTTGTACTTAGTTGACTGGTGAGTTTGACTAGTCAATCTGGCATACTTTAATTCATAATTTCTTTGTCATTACTGTTTGCATAATGAACTGATGTGTAAACATGTTTAAGTTTAGAAATTATTGTTGTGAGACTAATCTAGTCAGACTCTGATTAGTTGAACATATAATGGTCAATTAAGATTTGTTTGTGCAACTGCACTTATATCACTGACTAACTTGTAACTAGTTGACTAACTCATTTGACTAGTCTACTGTGCAAAGTTAAAAATTTTATTTGCAGGATATTCCACCTCATACCCAATTTCAAATATGGTCTCACAATTACCTCTAACTATGCCCTCGAAGTGCCTTATGGGTATAGTTAAATAAGACCACGTCACCTCACCTGAGTGAGATTCAAGCCATTGCGCACTACTTGGTTATCTAAGGGATGTAAGAGCACTTTCAGTGTGGGAAGGCCTCCCTGGACAATAGGCAACACAATCCACTTATATCAACAATAACTGCCTGAAATGAACAACAAATGCCCAAGTGCATCTCCACCCCTAAAATGAATAGCCTATGCAATTCGTATTAAAATATTAGTATTTTTTATTTTATAAAATAATAAAAGATAACTTTATTTTTAATTTTAGATAATAATAAAAAATGGTTGAAAGTATTTGAAAATATTGAAATGTAGTGTAAAGTGGAAGAACATGGTTAAGTATTTAAAAAAAAAAAAAAAAAAAAAAAAAAAAAAAAAAAAAAAACTTTAAAACATTTATGATTAGTTTTTTTTTATAATTTTTTATAATTCAATAATCTTTTAATAATTTAAATTGGCTGACGTCATGGTGACTTCAACCTTACATCACATAGGCAGAGCGCTGGGTTAGGCGATTATTGCCTGACTTCTCCATCGAGCTCACTTGGGGTCCAATTGCCTGAGTGGGCTAGAGTGGTTCGGGAGGGAGAAGAGTGGATTGGGTTGCCTATCCCTAGGGCAATAAGCAATGGTAGAGTTGCTCTAATCCTATCCTAGATGACCTAGTAATAATTGAAGAGATTTTATTCTAACACCAAGTATTTTGAGCAGAGTGGAAGTCATAACTCCGAGTGGAGGCTTGAGCATTGGCTCGGACTGGCAAACACTTAGCATTTTCAGAAAAATATTTGAGGAGACTGTTGACTGACTCAGACAAGAGCAATCAGGAGTTAATGCCTAACGCCACCATAGAGATGCGTGCAGAGCTTGAGGATAGGGTTTTCCAACATGCGTGTTAGGAATGCTTCATTTCCGTCGCCAATCATCGTTAGCTTGGGCAACATGCCTGCTGTGTGAGTGGCACAGCGTGCATGCGATCCGGTACATCGATCGTGGCTTGCGAAACGCCATGTATTTCATTGCTTCTGTTCACCAAGTGCCACATGTTCTATGAACGGTTGGTTTTGAGTTTTGTATTTAAACCTTTTCCATTTTATTTGTCCAACTTTCTGTTTTCGATTTTGGACAAAACCCTTGCCTTTCTTACTCTTAAATTTGCTCAGAAATTCCTTGAAATCCTCTTCGAATGTCCCAATTCTTTCTTATCCTTCCTCAATTTCTTTCCAACATCATCGCCTCGCCAAACTCCAAAGCCTTGACGTTGGTGAAACCTTCGTCAAAACGCATGGCCGTCCCTGGCAATTCAAAATTGTGCCCCCAATACCGCAGCTGATGACGGATGATGCAACGATCTAAAGGTTCTCAGAGGCACACCAATAGGTACTAGGAGGTTGCCGTCTCATTTTGGAACACCGAGGTATTAGCGTTTACAAAGATTTGCTAGAATCACCATTTTCCGACTGTCCATGCGCTACAAATCCACCCATGGTATTTGACTCATGGGCTCAAGTTCCTGATGTCGGGATTAGTGAATGAGGCATTGATCCATTATCAGCTTGCCCCGGTCAACCTTATGGCCACGGCATATCGGCATGCGTCGTAAGTAATCACGCTCCTAAGATGATACAATATCTACTTCTTAGATATCCTCTGGGGAGGGTTTAATACGGATTTTACTATCATAAAAAAGTCACCTCCTCGGTTGGCATAAATACACCCTTCTCTAGGATTTATCTCTGGTAATGCAATCTCCGCATACTTATTCTCTTGTCTATTGCTTAAGTTTTAATATTTTTTTACTAACTTGATCATTAGAGAGCCTTTAACCGGCACATGCCCCCTCGCCACAGTCTTGGGCTTATTTACGGTTGTTTATTCTTTTACAGGTTAACGAGTTTTGGCATCTCCACCATGAGCGGCAATGCGCAAATTTGGTTCAACAACCATTAAATATCAATATATTCCGCGTAAGAGAAATATGTGGCAATAAGAGCAGGAGGGAATGGTTTCTCTTTGTAGGGCTACGATGTAGCCTAATCATGAATATTTACTTTTCTTTTGACATTGTTATTATCAAATTTTTAATCCATATTGGGTATCTTTTGTTATTCGTAATGCGCATGATTTTTGTTTAGATGTTTGATCACCATCTAGGTTTTAATTAAGCTGATTTGATGCAAGTTAGAGTATACCATGAATTCCTTTTTGTAGATGCCATGCAATTAGAGTTTATGTGATTTGCTAATGATTTCCATAGCGCTTAATGAGTTTTTATTTGTTTAAATTCGTCTAGATGCCATAGAGAGTTACATGTAAGGATACTTTTTATGCAATCAGATGCCATGACTATTGAATAATTTAGGGAAGATCATCATCAATATGGAGAATTACTTGTTCATAACATATTAAGGGAATTTAGTAGAACTGGTTAAGGTGAATCCGGAGCCCTAGGTCTTGTTTTCTATGTTTCAGTTAATTTTATGCGTTTATTTTTCAAGCTATAATATCATCTGATTAGTAAACTTATGAGTACTAAAATTTGAGACTTAAAAGGTTAGATTTGATTATCTAGTTTCCGTAACAGCAACTTCTCACCACTTGTCTTGATGTTAGTCACCCATAAAACCCCCACAAGCCACTTTCTTTGCAAGCAACAAACTCCCCATTAGGTGCATGGCAAACACCTCAAGGGAACAAAGTTATCAACTGAAAATATAACCGATCTGATTAGTTTGGTGGCCTCTTTTTGCCCACCATACCCACTATCGTTAAATTGATGAAGAATATATCTGAGATTGTCAACGCGTTAAGCATATATTATTAAAATAAACTAACTACATGAGTTGGATTGTAAGAATCGAATCTATTCCCGATTATATGCATTACTAAAGAACGATTACTCATATTCTCAATTTGAAAGGGAATTCCATTTGAAAGTACATAGTGGGATAAGACAATCTAGTGAGAGCCCATCCTGACATCATCGTCATCTAGATTTAAGCACCATCATTGTCTTCTAAAAAGAAATAAAGCTTTTTATTTTAAAATGATTTTTAAGATTGACATAACTTTTTACTTTATTATTTAACAATAAAAATTGACAGAATGTGGTATTTGAGTTTGTCCACCGGAAATATTTTTGGTCATTCGGTGAAAAATCTGTCAATATCCTTGTTAAGTAGATAAGTTAATTTGACAAAAATACTCTTAAATACGTGGCAATTCATGTGACAATTTAAAAAATATATTGATGGATTTTTCACGGATGGACCAAAATGATTGTGTACAAACTCAGGGGCCACTTTTATTGATTTTCATTGTTATAGACGAAAGTGAAGAATTATGCTAATTTCAGAAACTATTTTGACTAAAAAGCCAAGAAGTAAAAAGGTAATGTGCAAGGGCAATGCCAAAATGGTTACCCATGATCTTTCTTGTATACAAATTTAAGGTCAAACGTAAAAATTGAATCTCTTGATCCGATTATCAAGGCATTTCCATCTTTGTTAAAAAAAAATTTGATGGCAAAATGTAAATTATCCATCTTGGCTCATTTCATTGGAAGATGTAAATAAAAATTTAAAATTACATTCTTTTTGCATCTTTTGGTGCGGGTCCCACTAATTATAAAGAGAAAATTAAATGAGATTTGAAATTTACATCTATCTTAGACCATTTCCAACCCTTGGTTAAAACCTAAAATTTTTAACTCAGAAAATTTAGATTTTAACTCAGAAATATTTTTTTTCTCCAACCTTATGAGTTAAATTTTTAGTCTGATATTATTAAAGAATGAATTTAGGATAATTTTTTTTTAAAATTTTATGAACATTTTAACCTAAACATATTTAGATTTCGATAAATATTAAGAAATCACTAAACCGGCAATATGAAACTCGTGGAACACTATGAAAGACTATGAAACACATGAAAGAAATTTTTTTTTTTATTAATTTTAGCCGTTGGATTTAAATTTGGATCGTTAGATCTTTTTTTTTATTGTTAGATTTGATCGTATTAGATCTTAGTCGTTGGATTCAATAACTTTGTAAATATAAAACTAAACAGAAATACACATATATATGGTAGGTCAGCCCACTAACCCGGGGGAATATTGGGATAAATTTGCCCCAAAAATGAGTTTTTGATTAAAACTCATATTTGGCACAAGAGTTGGAGCAAGTTGGGATTTAGAACCTAAAATTTTAGTTTTACTCTAAGAGTTGTAATAGGTCTTTTGGAGTAGAATTTTTATTTTGCATCTGTCTGAAATGTCAAATATGATGTAAATATGTTTTTCATCTCAAATTTGCATTTTTTTTTCATTGTAAAGTCCTCCTCATTTGAAGTACTATAGTCCCCATTTTATTAGTTCCCACTGTGATTTACTTCTATTATTAGTTTTTAGACAAGTTTGCATTTTCTAGAGCATCTCAAATTATAAGAGAGATTAATGAATATGAACCATTATTCACTAATTTGGAAAGCCATGAAAAAGGCTAACAACAATATTCTTTGATTTTTTTTTTTTTTTTGACAAAAACTCGATATTTTATTGAAATCAAATGTACTACATCAACTCCTGGTTGAGGAGGTCTTGAATGAGATTAGGAGGGTCCTCTAACCATACAATTTTTTTTTCATTGCCAATAGAAATGGCAACTTAGCTAATCTATGGGTAACCCCATTACATGTTCTTGGCACGTGCACAAAATGGACCGGGGAAAGCAACTCCGCTACTTGCCTGACATCTTCCGCTAGCAAACCAAACTCGGACAAATCCTAACAGTAGTTATTGACAGCAGTAATAGCTAGAGTGGAATCACTATCCATAATAACCCGTCTAACCCGCAACATCCCCACTAGCCAAAAGCCCTCCAAAACTACCAAAAACTCCCCATGAAGAGCAGACCCAACACCCTCATTCCTCCATGCTTTCGCTGCTAAAAACTTCCCCGTCCAATCCTTTAACATAGCTCCCACTTCCCCAGATTAATGCTCCAGCAATGTGGCCCCATCAGCATCGGTTTTGACCCACCCATCAGAGGGGGTCATCCATTTGAGTTGAGGAACCTTCTTTGGCACATTCTCTGCACTTCATGGGCTGCCAAAAATGCTTGATACCAACTCACAACCTTCTGCAGTACCTCCATAGGTTGTCCACGATGCTCATCCCATACCAGAGAGTTACGTGTTTGCTATAGCCACAAAGAACCATGCAAACAAGATCAAATTTCGCTCTTTGATTCTTAAGTACTGAAAGGAGCCACTCACACATCAACACTCCCAGTACTGACAAGATACTGGCCCTGAGCGGAGACCCCAACCACACATCCTTCGTAAACAAACATTCACGAAACACATGCTCATCCGTTTCGAGATTTCCCGAACACGCCCCACACTCTATGTCAAGGTGCACCCCTTTCCTTGCAAGATTAAATTTAGTCGGAGTAATGTCCTTACTAACTTTTCACATAAAAGTTTTCACCTTAAGGGGAATCTTAGCCCTCTATATTGACTTCTAGTGAGGTGAAAAAGCATTGCTTCCCTCCGACGTAGACACACCAGCCGAGTTAGATTGCACCAACTCCTTCGCCACTGGTAACATTATACTCAAGCCGGGAATTATAGTGTCAAACTAACCGATCTGGCAGTAAGTGAAAAATGATCGGCATAGTACTAGTCAAACCCACCACCTCCTTCGAAAACAAAGCATGTAACTCAACCAATTTCCACAAGCAAGACTTTGTATCAATTAGCTCTTGGACACGCATATCCTTCTGATCAACAGCAGCAATAGAAAGGACTTTGAAAGAGTGAGGTCTTGGTAACCATTTATCCTTCCACACCGTAATAGACGCATCATTCCCAACAACCCATCTGGAACTATGGACCAACACTTTCCATGCCTTTAATATACAAGACCAGCAATATGAACAACTCTTCGAAAGGGTTGCCTCCCAAAAGGATATGATGGGAAAATAACGGGCCTTGAATAGCTATGCCAACAAAGAATCAGGTTGCTAGAAAACATGTCACCTTTGCTTAGCCAAAAGTGGCCTTAAATGCAAATAAGTCCCAAAAGCTCATACTCCTTCTTCCTTTGGTTTGCAAAGCTTTTCCCAAGACCACTAATGTAATTTCCTCGCATTCGGATCACTACCCCACCAGAACCGAGTCATCAATTTGTGAAGATCATCACAAAAAGTCATGGGAAGTAAGAAACAATTCATAGCATAAGTCGAAAGGGCCTGAGCAACCACTTTAATAAGAAGCTCACGCCCTGCACTACTTAAGCATTTTCCTTTCCAGCTACATAGCCTATTCAGAGTCGTTCCTTGATGTAGGAGAATGTTTGTTTCTTATTTTTCCCCACAAAGGTAGGAAGCCCCAAGTAGCGTTCATGTTGCTCTACCACTAGGACACCAAGAAACCCGGCCATAGAAATCTGCCTCCTCAAACCAAAATTTGCATTGAAAGCAACACTACTCTTTGAAAAATTTAACGTTTGTCCTAACACTTGAGAGTATACATCTAATATATGTTGAATAACCGCACACTCATCAAGACTAGCTTTCCCGAATAGAAAACTATCATCAACAAAGAGTAAATGATGAATATTCAGAGCACCCTCATAAATATGAATACTGCTAAGAGCCCCACACTGCTCCTTTTTGGCAATAAGTGTTGAAAGACCCTCCACACATAATAGGAAAAGATACAGTGAAATTAAGACCCCTTGCTAGGGTCCATGGAATGGCACAACATAGCCATTTGGCTCCCTATTAATTAGGAAAGAATAGGAAATCGATGACACACAAGCCATAATCACTCTAATCCATTCCCTAGCAAACCCCAACCTAACCATCATAGCTTCCAAGAATTTCCATTCAACATGATCATATGATTTGCTAAAGTCCAATTTCAAAGCCAAATACCCTTCTCGACCACATCGTTTGTTATGGAGAAAATGCCCAATCTCCGCAGCCACTAACTAATTGTCAGAGATCAATCTGCCAGGGACAAATGCACTCTGATGCGGAGAGATAATAGTAGACAAAATCCCTTTGAGATGATTAGCTAACACTTTAGCCCCAATCTTATACACTGCATTGCATAAACTAATTGGCCTTAGTTGGGTCATATCCTAAGGTTCGTTAACTTTTAGAATAAGTACGACATGCGTAAAGCAAGCTTCACGCAACAAAAGGGTCCGACGTCAATAAAGACTGGACAGCCTCCACCACATCTGCCCTCACAATATACCAAAATTTCTAATATAAATGTGAAGACATCCTGTCTGGTCCTGGAGACTTGGAATGATGCATTTGAAATAGAGCCAACTTAATTTCCTCTTCTGTATAAGGTTTCAATAACTCTACATTCATCTCTAGAGTGACTTTTGGAACCACCACATCTGTCACTTCACTCATGGCATTTGGCAAAACCCTTTGGGACCAAAAAATCTTTCTAAAATAATCCACCACTGTATGCTCGATACCATCAGGAGACACCTTCCAAATCCCAACCTCATCCTTCAGACCCTTAATGGTATTTTTCCTACTCTGATTCGAAGCACGTTGGTGAAAGAATTTTGTATTCCAATCCCTTTTGTTCAACCAATGTGTTCGAGACCGTTGCCGCCAAAAACGTGTATTCTCTATTCAGCCATGAATCCAAAGTACCTATTAACTCCCCTTTACACGCGCTCAACTCCATCGATGGTGGGTGCTTAAGCAAGACACCCAACTTCTCTTGGACTTTCGCAATTTCCAATCTCGTCGAACCAAACACATTGCACTGCCAATCCAACAATGCCACACACGTGGCATGAATCTTCTCACAAACCTGGAATAACGGGACTCCCATAATCGGAACGCCCAAGCACTCTGAATGACATTCTAACAACCTTTCCCTTGTAACCACATTTCCTCAAACCAAAACCTCTTTCCCTTCCTAGCTCGCACCACTGAAGAACTCTGAATCTTCACCAACACCGATAAATGATCAGACTTGGATGGGCTCAAGTGACACACCCTAGACAACGGGAACCGACCCAACCATGAATTAGTGGCCAATGCACGATCCAATATGCACCTCACCTCATCCTCCCTATTATCCGTCCAAGTAAAATCACATCCAACATAATCCATGTTAACCAATTGACAGTTTTAGATCGCAGCTCGAAACCCATCCAATCTCACATTACCATCAAGTTGCTCCTGCACACTTAGAATTTCATTAAAATCCTTGAGACAAAGCCAAGGTAAAGACCTTTGCTGCCTAAGAGAAGACAACAAAGACCATGATAAATGCCAATTCGTTGTTGCCGGCTGACCATATAACCCAGTCAATCCCGCCCTCCCTGCACATCATGTCTATATGATTTAGCGACGATGAATCATAAAGAGAAAATTAAATGTGATCTAAAATTTACATTCTTTTTGCATCTTTTGGTATAGGTCCCACTAATCATAAAGAGAAAATTGAATGAGATATGAAATTTACATTTGTTATAGACCATTTCCAACCCTTGGGTTAAAACTTAAAATTTTTAACCCATAAAATTTAGGTTTTAACCCAGAAATAATTTTTTTCTCCAACCCTTATGGGTTAAATTTTTAACCCGATATTATTAAAGAACGAATTTAGGATAATTTTCTTCTTAAAGTAACTTTTTTTTTTTTAAATTTTATAAACATTTTAACCTAAAAATATTTAGATTTTGATAAATATTAAAAAATTGCTACCGTTAGATTTGATCGTATTAGATCTTAGTCGTTGGATTTAATGAATTTGTAAATATAAAACTAAAAAGAAATACACATATATGGTAGGCCAACCCACACTAATTCAGGGGGAATTTTGGGATAAATTTGCCCCAAAAATGAGTTTTGGATTAAAACTCATATTTGGCCTAAGAGTTGGAGCAAGTTGGGATAGGTTTAGAACTCAAAATTTGAGTTTTACTCTAAAGGGTTGGAATAGGTCTTTTGAAGTAAAATTTTTATTTTGCATCTGTCTGAAATGTCAAATATGATGTAAATATGTTTTTCATCTCAAATTGGCATTTTTTTCATTGTAAAGTCCTCATTTGAAGTACTATAGTTCCCATTTTGTTTGTTCCCACTGTGATTAACTTCTATTATCAGTTTTTAGAGAAGTTTGCATTTTCTAGACCATCTCAAATTATGTTCTCTACTTTAAAGCTATTATAAGAGAGATTAATGAATACGAACCATTATTCACAAATTTGGAAAGCCATTAAAAAGGCTAAAACCTATTAAAAGAGCCTAAAAATCCATATTCTCTGATTTGGGAAGTCATAATGAATATGAACCAATAGAAATAAGTTTAAAAAATTATTAAAAGTATCAATTAATGCTAAAAGCTATTAGGAGTTTCGTTCTTATTCTCTAAATTTAGGAGCTCGTAAAATTGATTTCTTTTTGTACAAAAAAACTACCCACAATATTAAAAGTTGCAACGGCTTATTTTTTTGATGTTGACACAAGCGGTATTATTCTAAATGAATCTATGGTCCCAGAAAGGAAGTTCAAACCCTAGCACGCATAAGAAGCATACGTTCATTTTGGACAATATGATTATGCTCAAAGCTGATGTATTAAGAATATTTTTCTTCTTTGGGAGAGGTCACAAGTTCGAACATTCTTAAAAGATTAAGATATAAAAAAACTCTTTACAAAAGATAATAATATGTATATATATCAAGCTCTTTATGCAAAGGGGGGATTAGGTATGGGGTCCACTCCACATCGAACTTCAATGATCCGAACCTTCTATTTTGTGAGTCTCACTTCATAGATGATTCTTGCAAAAATTCAATTCAATTCCAAACCATTTGCCTGTTTAATTATCAAGATAAAATTTTATTGTTTCTTATTAACAAAGTATTCGTTAAGTTTTTGAACCCAATTCGATGTCTTAAATATTTTCGATTTTGTTAATATTTTGCAAGGATGATCTATGAGATGCAACTTGAAAAATAGATGGTTTGCATCGTTACAATTAATCCCTATTTTTATAAAAAAAATGAATCCCTTCCCTTAAAGACTTCCTATGTATATATGTACATATACATATATATATATATATATATGTGTGACATCCCACATCACCCAGGGGAGTGATCCTTAAATGTATATTCCCATCCTTACCTAGCACGAGGCCTTTTGGGAACTCATTGGCTTCGGGTTCCGTAGGAACTCCGAAGTTAAGCGAGAAGGGGGCTAGAGCAATCCCATGATGGGTGACCCACTGGGAAGTTGCTCGTGAGTTCCCAAAAACAAAATCGTGAGGGAATGGTAAGCCCAAAGCGGACAATATCGTGCTACGGTGGTGGAGCGGGCCCGGGAAGTGATCCGCCCCGGGCCGGGATGTGACATATGTGCGTGTGTGTGTGTATGTGTATGGGATAGGGTCTAGAGACAAATAATTTTACACTTTTATGTAGTCTTTAGAGCATCTTCAAATGAGATGTCAAAATGTACACAAGCTATAATTAGTTTAATCATTTATTTTATAAAATAATAAAATAATACTTTAATTTGACATATCAGTTGGAGAACAAAACTTTAAAAGATGTCAAAGTGCCACATCCAAGGGTTTTGGATTCTTATTCGAACTTCATCAAAATCTAGACAACGTTGAAATGAAGTGACAAATATTTTATAAGGATGATCTATGAGATGCAAATTGAAAAATAGATGATTCGCATCGTTACAACTAATTCCTATTTTTATAAAAAGAAAAAAAAAAGAAAAAGAGAATTCATTCCCTTTTAAAGACTTCCCAAAACCCTATATATATATTTTACTTTTTTTTTTTTATAAAAAGAAAAAAAAAAAGAGAATTCATTCCCTTTTAAAGACTTCCCTAAACCCCATATATATATATATATATATATATGAGGGAGATGATGATGATGAACTTGCCGCCCACTGTATGCGTGGAGCGTGCGAGTGTGAAATTGGTGTGCTACCGAGTGCTTACCGACCGAGTTTCAAAGTTTTCTCAAAATTGGTGGTCTAATGCATCATCTTTCTGGTTTACTGGGGGTCCATACTACATACTCCCCCCACTCACAACCCCACTTTACCCTCCTCTCATTCATCCTCCGATACCTCCACTTTCTTCTCCAAAGAAACAAATAAAGATTTCAAAGAACATATTCTTTGCTTTTCATTTCAGCCTGCGCCATTCGTTTTTCTAAAGTTCGAGAGAGAACCCAAATCCCCTCCCTATCCATTTGATTTAAAGCTCCTTCCTTTACAGCCCCTCTTGCTTTTTTTTTTTTTTTTTTTTTTTTTTGTTTTGTTTTTTCCCCCAAGGAATGAAAGTCTTTGGAGGTCCAGAAGGCCAAAGCAGTGTCCTTTATTCTTATTCTTGTGTTTTCCTTTCTGGCTTTAATTTGTTCTTGGTTTTTGAAAGATTGAGTATTTTCTTTTCTGGGTGAATTCAAGAAAAATACTTGGAGATGGAACGTGGGGTTCTTGATAGTTTAATCAATAGGCTTCTTGAAGTGAGAGGCAGACCAGGGAAGCAAGTGCAGCTTCAGGAGAGTGAGATCAGGCAGCTGTGTCTCGTCTCCAAGGATATTTTTCTGAGGCAGCCTAATCTTTTGGAGCTTGATGCTCCTATCAAGATTTGTGGTACTTTTACCTCAACCCCCATCCTCTGTTTTATCTTATTTTACTTTAAAATTTAATATATTAATTATCTTAGTTTACTTTTACTTCGATCAATTTTGAGTTTGGATTTATGGGTCCGCATAAGTTTGATTCGCTTGAACTGGGTTGCGATCAAATATGGAGATGAATAATTTGTGTTTCCATCTTTGAGTGACTTACAAGAAATCAAGAATGGTAAAATATGTCATAAAGTTCAATGGTTAGGAACATCAGTATATATCCTTACTTGAGATATGTCTTATAAGACAGAGTGCTATAAATAAACAAGTGATCAAGTTAGATCCACTGCTTTTGAGAAATTCATTCTTGAATCCATTGTAATGGTTTGATGACGGGCCATTTAGTTTACGAGTAAAAATTTGTGAACTGTGATCAGTTGCATAGAGTGATGCATAGTTAGGATATGAACCATTATTCCAGCCTGATACGTGTGGCATTTTGGGGTCTCACGCTTCCATTATCACGCAGTTGAGTGGTCTCATTTCTTTGTAATTTGTACATATGCACAGTAGAGAGAAAATGTTGTGTAGGACAATAGATAATGACAACTTATTTCTTCTGGTGTCAGAAATAGTTTTTGTTTCATTTACTTTTGTAAAATTGTTCGTATCCGAAATTCATCTGCTAGAAATACTTCTTGCTGTTCCACTTTGAAAAACCAAGTTTCTCCCTGAGGGATAATGTCAAAATGATTTCTTGTGGGCCAGTTATCCCTATTAACCACAACCCTATAACTTCAGTTCTTTATGTTCTCTAGTTGGAAGTCGAGATGCCCTTCTCTCTAAAAGCAGAGCTCTAGGTCGATATTATATGTATCCGCATTGAAATTTTGACATTCCATGCCTGTATCCACACTGTGGTGTAGTTTTTGAAATCTTCTAGCATAAAATTGTTATATTTCTGAGATGTTGCAAAGACTAAGCATTGAAAGGTATGAATTTTTGATAGTTTCAGCCATAATCTATTAATTTATATGCATGTTTACATTTTTCCCTTAAGAAAAAAGAGAAATGTAATCTGATTTCATATGGGTTTCTTTACATCACACAGGTGATATTCATGGTCAGTATGCAGATCTTCTGAGGCTTTTTGAGTTTGGTGGATTACCCTCTCAGTCCAACTATCTGTTCTTGGGGGATTATGTTGATCGTGGGAAGCAAGGCCTAGAAACAATATGCCTTCTCCTTGCATATAAAATTAAGTATCCTGAGAATTTTTTCCTTCTGAGGGGTAACCATGAATGTGCTTCAATAAACCGAATATATGGCTTTTATGATGAGTGTAAACGAAGATTCAATGTCAAACTCTGGAAAGTGTTTACAGATTGTTTCAACTGCCTTCCCGTGGCAGCTCTCATTGATGAAAAAATACTCTGCATGCATGGAGGACTATCACCCGAGTTAAACAATTTAAATCAAATCAAGACCTTAAAGCGACCTACTGATGTCCCAGATAGTGGTTTGCTATGTGATCTCCTGTGGTCCGATCCTAGCAAAGACATTCAAGGTTGGGGACCAAATGATAGGGGAGTTTCCTTTACCTTCGGTGCTGATAGGGTAACAGAGTTTCTTCAGAAGCTTGATCTAGATTTAATTTGTCGGGCTCATCAGGTCTGAAATTTTTTTAATTTGAGAATTTTCCAATACCATACAACCAAGAGTTCCTTCCACTGACGCCTTGTTTATATTTGCAGGTTGTCGAAGATGGATATGAGTTCTTTGCGAATAGGCAACTTGTGACAATATTTTCAGCACCTAATTACTGTGGTGAGTTTGACAATGCTGGGGCAATGATGAGTGTCGATGAGTCTCTTATGTGCTCTTTCCAGATATTGAAGCCTGATAAGAAGCCAAAGTTTAGCTTTGGGAGTAGAGCTGCACCTAAGCCGGGTACTGCATTGAAAGCCAAGGTATCATCCATCTCACTCTATGAACGAAACTCTTTTTTGTAGTTTATAATCATCGTAACCTTTTACGTATTGGTATTTGTTGGAAACAGATGAAAAAGTAGAGAATTATATAGAAAAATTTCCAACTATCGTCCATGCTGATGTGAGCCTAGAAAATCACTGCAAATTAATATAATGCATCTAAGTTGGTTAGTTGTGGAGTTATATATATATATATATATATATATATAGGAGTCCCATGCCTTAATTCAACAATTTTTGAGTGCTAATGAGAGCTCCAATCGAGTCTCTGTCTGAGTTAAACATTTTTGTTGTCGTATTTTATTGGTAAAAAAATGTTCTCTCAAGTATCCGAACTTGGTGTCTGTCAAGAGTTGGTACATCGGTTTATGCTATTTAATTTTCATTCTTCCTTGTTATGTTGTAGGCTGCATATTTGACTGGATTTTGATATTATATGCGCTTTATTAGCCTTCACTTTATAGATGAAACTTGCCTTCCCTTGTTATGATATGTATTTTTCTTTACCTCCAGTCGTTTCTTGGTGCAATGGCGTAAGGTATTGCGATCGGAGATTTCTGAAGAAGGTACCTGCCTTAAGTCGGAAATAGGCAACGTGCCGCTTTAACTGTTTAAGCCCTCTAATTGTTTTCAATACAAAAACACAAAATCGCAACTTCTTTCAGCTAGAGAGAGTGCAGAAGATCTTCCCAGAAAATGTGCAATGCCCTTGCATGCAGTGGGGACTAGTACTACACAGCCCACTCTATGCAAGAGCAATAGGTAAAAAGTTGGAAAAAGAGTTTTTTTCCCTTTTCTTTTTTCTTTTTTGTGTTTTTTTGGGTGGGTTGTTTGAGTCTTGCTTTTCATGTAAAATAAAAAATAGTTGTAAGACTCGGTTGATTATTCTCTTATCTTTGTTGAATCTGTGTATTAATTAATCAAATAATGAAAATAGTGTCCTTGGAAGGGGAAAATGATTTCTTTAATAAAGATGAGATTCACATATTTAATGGACTCTACTTTTAATATTTATTAAAAAGATGGTGCAAATTATGAGACAGATAGTAATTGTAGCATTGCTCAAAAGCAATTTACCCAAATAACAAAACAAAAAAAACTAAAACTAAAAGAATGAGGATAAAGCATTGATTATGTATATCTTGTCCACATTTGAGATAATACACTTCCCACCACTAAAAGCAGTGGTGATTTATGCTGTCCTCTTACGTAGAAAAAAAAAAAACATAACGCTGATATACATAATCACGAATATACATATACAGAAACAAAAATTAGCAAATTACGCACATGATTACAATGGAGCAAAAAATAATTTTTAAAATTTAAAAGACGACAGGTGGATTTTTTTTTCTTCGAAAAAGATGATATTGTCCCCATTAAATAGGTAAGGCATAAAAATGTTTTCATGCGCAATTCAACATCCTAGAGGCTTGAACAGCTGACTACGACTATACCAAGTTCCACTGCTCATGGCATGAAAATGTCAAAGACATTAAAGATAGAATTAATTACCAAATCGTATCTTTAATACATTCATAATTGAAGATCTAATAGCTATGGTTAACAAGAATGCCAGGTGGCAATATATGTGGTGTGTCAAAGACATTAAAGATAGAATTAATCACCAAATTGTATCTTTAATATCCTAATTGAAGATCTAATACCTATAGGTAACAAGAATGCCAGGTGGCAATTATATGTGGTGACAAATGTCATTAGTTGTATTACAGAAATCTCTCTCTCTCTCTCTCTCTCTCTCTCTCTCTCTCTCTCTCTCTCTCTCTCTCTCTTGTAATGAATATTTTCTGAATTGATCTCGATCTTTCTGTGAGCTTCTAAGTTGGTTATGATGGTATCCAGAGCTTGCGATTCACTATGGATTGTAGAGTTCTTGATTGGCGGGCGCTTGATTACACAGCGGGTTGTAAGGTTTCTTGGATCTTGATCTTTGTTCTTGAGCTATTAATTTCTTATGAATTTGTTGTTTTCGGGTGGAAATTTGGCATATGTTTTGTTTCTGTTGATGTTTGGGTAGTTCTTGCATCTTTTTGAAGAATTTCTTCTTCAAAATTGTTCATGTTCTCGATAATTGGTGATTTTAGATCTGCAATTTTCAGTTCTTTAGGGTTTCTGTGTAATTGTTGCTGATAAGGCCGATGCCATAGTAGTGATTGATTGTTGAGAATATAAATGAAGGCGATGCCAAGATTTGTTTAGTGTTTTGATATATTTGTGAAGGCCAATTGCCAACTATATTGTTTACTTGTTGATTGCTAAAGATCAGTGCTTGTTCTTGATAATTCAGTATGACTAATTCTTAAATCAAGATTGAAGGAATTTTTGGGATGTTAACAATTAGGCTAGGAGAAAAAAATTACTCCAAATTGGCATATCAGTTCAGTTCAGTACTCAGCGGTTATAAGTTATTTGTCCTCCTAACTTTGTTATCAATACTAATACAAGGGCAACAAAATAAATTACAGTGGCTTTTCAGGAATGGGAACAAACTGAATGGCACTACTTAGTATTTTGATTACTACTTTGACAGCTGATTCTATTAATCATGTACTTGGTTGTAAAGCTGCTCATGATGCTTGGTCAATTCTTGAGGATCAATATGTTGAAAAATGAGTTTCAGACTTTACAAAAAGGAACTGATACTATTGACAAGTTTCTTTCTTGGCTTAAATCTATCATAGATCTGCTCATTGCTTCTGGAGAGGCAATATCTGATAATGATTTGATCATTGCAGCCTTAGCTGGTTTACCAAAGGAGTATGCAATAATTAGAACAATTATTCTTGCTAGGGAGACATCTATTTCTTTAAAAGAATTTCGTATTCAGCTTCTTAACACAAAAAGGGATTGACAACATGGAACACTCTTTCTCACTCTATGGCAGCTCTTTACATGCAAGGTTCTTCTACATCTAGAGAGAGTTCAGGTTCTTCATCTCAATCTCATTCTGCACTGGTAATGTCTCTTCTACTTATAATTCTGGTACTAGACCTTCCAATTCTCAGAGAAACAACTTAGGAGGACATCAAAGAGGTGGTTACAGGTATTACAACAAAGGCAGAAATTTGAATTCTAATAATCGACAAGGAGGATGTTAGTCTTAGTCTGGTAGCACAGACACTAGATTCAATATGCAACCGAAATGTCAGATATGTCAGAGAAAAGGTCATACAGCTGCCAACTATTATCAGAGGAATCCAAGTTCAAATCAGGTTCATTTGTAGGAATGTCAAATTTGTGGAAAACTTGGACACATTATGCTGGATTGTTATCATCGAAAGAATTTTGCTTATCAGGGAGCTCCTTCTCCTCCTTCATTACAAGTTTATCAAGAGTTTCCTTATCCATCATCTTCCAGTTCATTTCCTAGTTCTTCTCAGCCTAGTGCATCTCTTTATGCTATGCAAGCTTAGCATGTGAATTCCTATTCTCTTAATGATGTTTAGGTGGTTTACATCGAGGCTTCACATCACCTGATCTCTGATGTTCATAATCTTGCACAAGCTACTCCTTTTGAAGGTTCTAATAGGATTAAAATAGGCAATGGTCAAGGTTTCCCTATAAAGCACTTTGGTTCTACTTTACTCATAACTCCTTCACATACATTGAAATTGACTAATGTTTTACATGTTCCTTAAATTACTGAGGATTTGTTTTCTGTCAAACAATTTTGTAAAGATAATAAGTGTGAATTTATATGTGATGATGTGCGGTTTTATGTGCAGGACAAGGTAACAAAGGAGAACCTTTACAGAGGCAAGAGTAAGCCACATGAGTTGTTTCAGATTCCAGTTGCAAGACCTATGAATTATTTAGTGCAGTTTAGTACAGTTTCAGCATATCTTGGGTAGTATATCAAGTCTTCATTATGGCATCAGAGGTTGGGCCAACCTACAATGAAGTCTTATCTTCTGTTTTAAATAAATCTTAGATTTCTCATGTAATTGATGATGTACATAAAATGTGTTCTCATTGTATTCAAGGAAAAATCTCTAGGCTTTCATTTCCTACTGAGTCTGTTAGTTGTTTGTTACCTTTTTAGAAAATACATTCTGATATACCGGGGCCTTACCCTAAAGATTACAATGAGCCTTACCCTAGAGATTTACCTTAGGGGTCACCTTGGGAGTAAACTCCATATGCAGCATCACAACATTAATGGAAAAAACCCTAACCCAATAGTTGGTGCTTTCGTTGAGAGCTTGATTTAAATACTCGAAGAAGGCTCTTGCATTCATGCTTTGGAATTTTCTGTTACGTTGAATTATGTTCTTAGTCATTGAATTTTTCCTAGAAAAGTTCCTTGATCAGTACTTGAGGAAACAATACAAGGGTAGGAAATTCTAAAACCATGATTAGCGACACTCCCTACATATCTAAGTTTTCATCCTTGCAGTGGATCACGGAGCAACGATAGCTACCATCCTACCTTAAGCCTAGCTCAAACCGCTGCAACAACACCTATGTTAGCTGTTCAAGCCACAAAGCATTGCTTCCACCAACTAACGATCATCACCATCTCTATTAGGCCATCACCTCCAAATAAAATTTATAACCACCAACTCCACCCTATAACTCAATCTGGTAACATTGAGAAGATGGTCATGAAGGTTGCAGAAATGGTATAGATTTTCATGATGCGGACACAACCATCCTTACTGCCCACAAAAAACTGGAAGCTTTATGAGTCGAGAATCACTGAATGCGGAAATCACATGAGCAGAAACAAGCTCCTTGAAACCCTATATGAATTTTTAACCTTATTCTTTGTTAGGAGATTGCCTTCCTGATGTAATTTGAATTTGGGTCCATTTTTTATTCAATTCAATACCCATTTGATCATTGGATTCCATAATAAATATTCCATGTTTGAAATTTAGATTTTAAGACAAATAATATTATTGGTGACCAAGATATATTTAGTTGGTGGGTTTTGAATTTAAAGGTTGGGATTGGGTTTCGTTGGTTATAGGTTGAGCTTGGACGTGGTGAGGCTTGATATTTCCTGATCTTCATTTTTTTTCCATTTCATTTGTGAATTTTTTGTTTATTTTTTTGTTTCACCTTCATGTCTTTTTTGAAGTTATTTTTATTATTATTTTAGTATCTATGTAAACTAAAAAGTTGGACCCATTGTTGCCTCATGTACATTTAATAGAAAAAATAATTGGGGCTTAACGGATGTGATATGTTCAATGATTGGGGTACTTGTTTCTAATGTTTAGAAAGATTGAGATCAATTTAAAATTACACTAAAAGGTTAGGGGTTTTAAGCACTTAATTCTATTTTAAAAATAATCAAATGCAAGTCTAAAACATTTATGTCCGAAGTAGAGTTGTTTTAAACTTCCATTTGATTCATTTTTTCCCAAAAAAATATATTTGGGTACAAGCTCTAATAAAAGTGGGTTCTAAAGTTGTTTTTTTTTTTTTTTTCTTTGAAATGTGTATGCAAGTTTGTAAATAACATTACTATTATTTTAGCAAATGACACTTTACCACAGTGACGGAAAGCAATAATGTCTATGCACTCTAGTGTGGGTTTGATCCGCACAATCCCCTGTAAGAGTATATAATGTGGAAACTAAATAGTTCACTATACTAATTAACCATTTACCTGAAAAAGCAATTGCAACAAGGAAATAGAATTCTCCTACACTTAACACTCATTATATCCTCTTCACTTGGAAGTGAGAGGTTTTAGGTTCGAATCTCATAGATGGCGAATTCAATACCAAATTAGGCTACCCATTGTGTGGCTTAGCTGAACTCCCCCTCCATTTAGTGTAAAAATATCGATGTACTAAAAAAAAAACTCATTATACGTACTACTCAATCAATAGGGCTTGATGCTTTATGTATTGTATAAAGAACGTGAGAGCAAGGACCCTATTTATACTGAAGATGGTGGTGTTTAAGAAGGATATTTTTCATTATGTAATCCTTATCCAATTGGTCTTTATCACCATTAAACTATAGCATCCATATCAGGATAACAAACCTATTCACATCAAGCCTTCTTTAGCTACATTATATGTCTACATACATTCCTTAATAACTTTGTTTGGGCTTGAAATTCGCATTTTAGCTGAATTGATGTTTAGGCCGAGTTGACTGTGCCAATGTAGAAAGAAAGCTATGAGTCTAGGCCCAATGGTGCGAAATTGAGGGAGTAGCTGAGTCCTAGACAAAGTAAGATTGGGGATCAGGATGGTTTTGGAATGGATATGAATTGATCCTCAAACAAGTCTAGGTTCAGAGTCTTAGTTCAAGTCAGAAAGGAAGACTTGGCTGTGATAAAGTTTTGGTCAAGGATAATTCTAAGTATAATAAGAATATGTTAAGGGGTTGGAATGTTATCAGACTCTGCAACTTGGCAGACTCGATCATCCAAGGCATGCATATCTACAGAAAATGAAAAATGACCTTCAACTTAACTCACAAACAAACACTCTACGTGAAACCTTCTCACATCCCTGAGAAAGTTACTAACTACTCCACTAGCACATCAGCACATATTCAGTTTGGTTAAACATCGCTTGATTAACAGCCGATGGATGATTACAGTTTAATTAAACAAAATTTTAGTACTGAAGTCATTTAGTCAGCTCGATCCAGGAGTCTTAATAGTTTGGTTAAACAACAAGCTCTGTTAATTTGACTAGTTATCTATCCCAAGTCTTAATCGATGAATATTCTCTGATTCTATCGTCGAAAGAGGTCACTTCATTAGCTTTCTTGGCAAAGTGGAGTGTCTTATGACCAGTTATTCATAAGTGTCATTTAGAGTTTGACATTTATATGGCTGAACAACTTTTACCATAAAGATGCTCGTTTCCTTTGAGTATCTTTGTCCCTATAACTTGATACCAATTCGGCGGACCTATATTCTCACCAATAGTTGAGGCTACCGAACTTGTGCAAAAAATCATGAAGTTAGTAGTCATTTGCATAACCTTCCCTCCAAGTTCTAGAACCTTAAACTGAGAGCGTTCCTTCATCAGCCAAAGTTTTTTAGTGTAGAAGTCAACAACGTGCTTCGCCAGCACTCCACTACATTCATCTTATTTGCCCAACTGAGCTCAATGGCGAGTTGTCACACCTACATTAGTAATCAACCATCCAAGGACATAATTACCCTTATTAGTTACTCGGCCTACGTACCATGTGAAATCCTCTCACACTTTCGAGAAAAATACTAATTCCTCTTTAAAAATATAATAATTCCCTCAACCTACAAATAATTATATTCATATATTGTCCACAACCAACCAACATTTTCAACAACCAACCAATCATAATCATCAACATTTGTTTTACCTATGCAATTATACTTTGAAACAAAAAAACATATATAAAATTCATCAAATTTGCTCATCGACTGTCTACCATCAATTTCTTTCAGCTTAGCAAGACCCTCAGATTATTAGTCAGCTGGTTAACAGGTGTAGATATCAAACGTGACATTTGCAAAATAATAATTTCAAACTATAAGTCTCTTTCTCATCGTATATTATTTTATTATACAAAGTTAATCAGCATAATTAACTTCGTATAAACGACTATGAAATTTTAATATATTTTTGTTTGGGTCCAAAATAACACTTTGGGCCGAGCTTGAAGTTGTTTTCGGTCCAATAAAAAGTATCGAGAATATCCTTTGCCATGGGCCGTGCCCAGTAGATTTCAGCCGAGTCCTATCAGAATGTGATTTCCGCCTAGATAAAGGTGAAATGGTTGAATCTTAGTATAATAGGGATTCTTTAGAGACTAAAAGCTTCTGAATCAGAAAAGATGCCGAAAGTCAAGGGTTGAATCTAAATGATTAAGAGCTTGGTTCAGAATCCTATATGAGTTAGGATTGGTCGAGGCCAAATCAGATTGGGATGGAGAATTCCAGTCCAAGTAAAATTCTAGTTTGGTTATTGGGAAAATCGCTACTATAAATAGAAGGGGTGCATCATTCAAATCTCTTCCAATTCAACACACAACTGCCTTGCACAAACAACCTCTTAAACACCTTGAGATTTTTTTTTTCTCGCCAATTCATCTTCAATTTGGATAAATAGCACTGTGAAGGCAACCAGCAACATCTTCAGTTTGGATAAACAACACTGGAGCTGTAGAATTAGCCGACCAATGAGCACCTTCAGTTTGGATAAATAGCACTGCTTCAAGATCGACTGGTTATCTATCTAAGTCTCGGTCAACAAGGATTTCCAAGTCTTTATTGGAAGAGGTCATCTCATCAACCTTGACCTCTGAGAACTTTAATATTCCGCCGGGCGAACCACATTTACAATCAAAACATTTATCTCTTTTAAGTATTTATGTTTGTACAGTCTGGTACTAGTTTGGCATACTTATATTCTCATAAATATAATAATTGAGGCCGAACCCAAAGCTGACGATTTGTGAACTTCAAAGAAACTAGCAGCCTTGTCTTTAGACTCTAGAACCTAAAAGTCGAGACGAGTTCCTTCCTCGGCCGCAATCATAAGACGCAGAAGTCAACATCGTGCCCAACGCCACATCAACATTCATTTTACTCCTCGACCATACTTGGTCGACGAGTTGGCACGCCCCGCATTCGTTCGAATGATGTAGTTAGTTTATTAATTACTCGGCCTGCACACCACGTAGGCTAAGTAGTTTTTAGGGTCAACATTTTGGCATGCCCAGTGGAACCCAGTGCTAAGGCTACGACATTCATGACCATTGAAACACAGTCAATAAAAAAGAAAACAACTATGGGTAAGTCGATTACCAGTTTAACACATGTAGTTCAAAGTTTAGCCTAAAGTAACGCGTCGTAGGCACATGATCCTCTTATTGCCGTAACACTTGAAGCCGCAGGCATGGCTCATCAAGAAGTAAAAATTAATATTGGTGGACAAAGTCATGATGCCGTGGTCTTCACCCAAACTACTAAAATGGCAAAAGATGGTTTTATTGAAGGCCTGGTAGAGGATTTCAACGACGACGATGAAACCTTTGGTGCACTGTCTAAAATCTTTTCTTCAATGATGGTTGGAAGAACAATCTCAGTAGTTTGAACAAATATTTGGTCGAGATATGAAAAGCCTACTTGAAGCGGTATGTGATAACAACTCAGTGAGTAATAAGTTGCTCGAAATTCTAGTTAACAAAGCTCACGAGAATGAGCCTATCGATCAACCCAGGTAAGGCTTTTTAAAGAATGCTCATTTAGGGAGAGAAAGGTTGGCGCCGATAGCAATCGAGGTAGAACACACTAGGCCCATAATGATTAATCTCGAGAAAATATACAACGAACTATGCACCAATTTGGCCAAATTTGGCCAAAGAACAGAAACAACACCCATGGATATGGTTGAAGTCCATATGATGATCGATTCGACTTTGAAAGGTTTGAATATCCTCGAGGATTCAAGATCCCAGATTTCAGTCTCTTCGCTGGGGAATCGTCATTGTCCTCATTAGAACATATGGCCGGATTCATTGCCAATGTGATGTGAACAGTGATTTCCATAAACTATGACTGTTTAATTTCTCGTTGATAGGCACAGTGTTTGCATGGTACATTAACCTTCCACCAAACATTATACAAAACTGGGAGGAACTGGTTGAGAAATTCCATGAACAATTTTATCGACCTGGAATGGAAGTTAGTCTTCTCTTTAGCTCGGAAGGCTCAGTTATCTGATGAGTCACCGATGAAATTTCTTACCAGGTTCAAATCGACCAAGAATTGGTGCGAGTGCCCTTTCCCCGAAGTGGAATTTGTTAGGCTCGCCCAGAATGGCCTATATGTGGAATACAAGAAGAAATTCTTGGGGGCAAACTTTTGAGATATGTATGAGTTGGCTCAACACGTCGAGCATTTCGATTATTTGCTCAAAGAAGAAAAAATCTCAAAAACTCCAATCCGTGGGACAATTTATAAGAATCCAATGGTAGGATATGCATCAGCCAAGGGGCGACGAGTCCCAATATGTCAGTATAGACACGACCTAGATAATGATTGAAAAACCTTATGTATGCAAGGCATTGACTCATGCTAGTTCCAAAGATGTCAAAATGCACTCGTCCTCTGTTGAAGCAGCCGTCAAAACATCAAAGGTATATACTTTTGACATCACCAAGGCTAATGCTATCTTTGACCATCTACTACCTGCAAAGATCATTAAGCTTCAGCTAGGCCATAACATTCCTAAGGTCAAAGATTTAAAAGGGAAAACATACTACAAGTATCATAATTCAAATAAATCACGACGATTAATTGCATCGTGTTCCATAGTGTTATACAAAGATGGATTGACAATGGCAAATTGAAGTTCCCGGAGAAGACACAGATGTTAGTCAATGCTGATCTTTTCCCTTCTGCAACAGTAAACATGATAGATGCTTATTTGTCGAAGGATAAGTAAAAAGGGAAAAATTGAGTTCATCCCAGGCTACCACGTCCCAAACAAAATCCCTGATTGCACCTGAAAATTGATTTCTCAGCCCAAAACAACACTCCTAGTTTCTTCTTGAATCCAGTGTATGCCAAGCCAATATCTGACTCTTGTTTCGATGAGTTTGAGAG